>NC_143514.1:17192366-17374866 GCF_031878675.1 Megascapheus bottae
TGCAAAGACATGAAATCTATTGTCTTTATGCTTCAAGGACAGGAGAAAGCAGCTTCACCAAAAATTGCACCCCATTAACTGTCCATAGGTCTGAGTGTGGGTATCTTGTCAGACTTCTTCATCCATTGATCTTTGCTCCATTTGCCTTTTGCTCTATTTCTTAATCACTCTTTCCTTGTTTTCTTGTATGTAAAAGGAACTTAACAATCGTATCCAGCTAACAATGGTCCAGAGTGGGGATGAGTAATTGTTTGCTACTGATAATATGGTGTGAGTACCCACACCAACCTAGCTCAGATTTCCCTGAGAGCACAGGGTATTAATCTTCTGCTCTTTGAGTTGTATTTATGGCTCCTTGCCATCAGACTCAGCCCAGAGCTGGGGGAATGCTGTGGATAGTAGCTATTTGGCTTTTCTTGCAGGATTCCCCTGGTCTCCACCTCTGAGGCTCTAACCTTACATTACATCTGTGTGCCTTAATTATTCCTTCCTTGGGTTTCACTCTTGACTAGCTAGCTCCCTAGTCCTTCCCTCGAGCAAATCAATCCTGGTGGAAGTGTTCCAGCAGGCATCTAGAAAGACCAAGACAGCTGATGTTTGAATTCTTGGCTGAATCTGCTTGTGGCTCAGGCTACAAATAAGCATTCTCTCTCCCTCTGTCTCCTGCTCTCCCTGCTTCTCTCTCTCTCTCTCTCTCTCTCTCTCTCTCTCTCTCTCTCTCTCTCTCTCTCTCTCTCTCTCTCTCTCTCTCTCTCTCTTCTCTCTCTCTTCTCTCTCTCTCTCTCTCTCTCTCTCTCACACACACACACACACACACACACACACACACTATGCAAAGATATTTTTGTCACTGAAATTTCAATGAAGTATTGCTAAGAAATGATTGTTTCTTACATCAAACTTCCCAAATAATTTTTGTAATGTTAATTACCCGAAGACAGAATTCATGAATCATCGACTGGGAACATTCATTTTAGAAATTTATTTTAAAAAATCTTGACTGGATTAAGAAAGTGTATGTGTTTGTGTGTATTATCTTCATCTATCAGGAATAATAATATTGTATCCTTTTGCAGAGAAATGTATGGACCAAGAAAACATTGTCTAAAGTGAAGTCAGGGAGAGAAAGGGTGCCTATTTTCTCTCATATGTGCAAGTTAGATTTTAAACATGAATATACATGAAAATATATACAGCGTCTTATACTTATATACACAATAAAACTCACTTAAGTATAATATATGCTGGGTAGATTCCCAAAATATCACTCCTTTGAACAATTAACTGATGGTTAGCCAAATGAAAACCATCAAGGTGAACTGTGTTACTTGAGGGACTTAATTACAAACAGAAGGGGCTGATAAATGCAGAGAGGAAGGATGGGTGAACAGAGTCATAATATTCAATGTACACAAGTGAAAATGGAACCAGTTGACTTGGGGTGGTTGGGGTTGGGAGAAATGAAGGAGAATAATGGAAGAGTGACATTGATCATATGCATTGAATTCATAACCTGACATGTTACATTGACATTCTTGAAATACGTAAAGGCAATAGATTAGTAAGTAAATAAATAAAAATAGCTCTAAAATCATCTACACTGTAAATCATCTATGCTACTTTTGGTTTTAGTTGTACTGACATATTAAATATCAAGTGATCCACATAAGCTCTTCATAAATTAACTTTTAGACTTAAAAATTTTCCCAGGCGATTCCTTCATGAAGGAGAATTTGAAACAATACTCTTAAGACAAAAACAATGTTATCTTTCACCAGTGATGCATTTGAACTCAAGTATTTGCCTTCTACTCTGCTTTATTTCCCCCTTCACTGATCTTTCTCTGTATTAAAATGTCACTCAGTGTTTACCTGTGATGTGCCAGGGGATTCTTAATCTATGAGGCTACCCTCCACTATATAATTAGTAAAGTCTATAATTCATTCATTTTTGATTTAACATATAGGGAAGAAATCCAATCAAGGTCAGTAAAGGCACTGTATGTTCTCAGGCAACCTAAATGCTTACTGCTGTTTGAAGTATGGCAGCTATTTTCATATAATCTCAGGTGCTTGTGATCAAGGCATTTTCTGAAAAACTTCATAAAAACAAAGGCAATTGGCCAGGAGTTTGACCTAGTCGTAGAGTGCTTGCCTAGCATGCACAACGACCCCGGTTCCACTCTTCGTTATCACCTACATAGAAAAAGCCGTGGCTCAAGTGGTAGAGCTCTAGCCTTGAGAAAGTCCAAGGACAGTGCCCAAGCCCTGAGTTCAAGCTCCAGGACTAGCAAAAAAACCCCAATAAATAATAAATAATATCGATTGAGGGTCTACTACTTGTTACTCATTGAACTGGGTAGTTTACAGCAACCTACAATATTGTCATTTCTAGTATTTTGTTGTTATTGTGTACATGTGCATGTTTGCCAATCCTGTGGCTTGAACTAAGTGTCTGGGTACTGTCTCTGAGTTTTTTGCTCAAGGGTAAAGCTCTACTATTTGAGCTACAGTGCCATTTCTGGCTTTTTGGAGGTTAATTGGGGATAAGAATCTCATGAGCTTTCCTGCCTAGGATAGTTTTAAACCAGGATCTTCAGATTGTAGCCTTCTGAGTAGCTAGCCTTAAAGGTGTCACTCATGGATACCTGGCTTCATTTTAGTTGTATAGATCAAGAAACTGAGGCTGAGGAAAGTTCAATATGACTTTATGTCCAGGATCAATAGTGCTTTCTTACTCTAATTACAGGTAAGATCTGAGTCAATCTAAACCACCATGAAGGTAGACTAGTTGCTTTCATAGTGGAGTCCCAGCTCCTTGGGAGGGAAATATCAGGAGGATTGCAGTTCAGTATTAGTCCAGGCATATAAATTAGTGATATCCTACAGCTATCTGGGAAGAATAAACAGAGGGACAGAGGTCTACACAATTAGAGTCAAAACAAAACCAAAAAAAGCTAGTGAGATGACTCAAGGGGTTGAATGCTTCCCTGGCAAATGCACAACCCTAAATTCAAACTTTGTTCCACCAAAACTTAATATCATAAACAAAGAAGGACTCTGTGGGTAGAGGTCCTATATACTAATTGTTTGCAGAAAAATCAATCCTGTTTAATACATGCAGGTCTTCAGTTGATACCATACTGCCATTTTTAGGTGCATCCTCCACATTTTCTAATCCAGGATACTTTTTTGAAGATAGAAGACAGCAAACAGTTTTAAAAGTCAGAGCAAGAAATGGCTGTTGCAGAATCTTGACTGTCCATAGCAATTTGTCTGTATTATAAGAATTTAAAATGGGCTTAGTACATTCCAAAATTGCACGAACATATCTCGAGTGAGAATTTCGAGAAGAATTCTACTCTGAAGAAAAGATAAAATTGTGACTGTTGTCCTTAAGGTACTATGTTATTTCTCATTTCTTTTGCTGTCCCTTGGTTATCTCATATTTTTACAGTATCTCACTTTGTTACCTGATATATCGGATATATTTGTATTTGGTTATTTGAAATTGGATAGGGAAGGGGGGAAAACAAGGTGAGGGGTGGGGGTAGGGGGTAGGGAAATGGGGACCAAGACATGTGAAAGGGTATAAATGTATGTGAATTAATGCACCTTCTATCTATTAATTACAATAAAAATATATGGAAAAAAAGAAAAGATAAAATTGGAAAATAAAGATTTAGAGCTACAAGTACCAATATGAGGATTCTGGAGGCTGAAAGTCGGTAATACTTTATTTCCCTTCTTATTACTGGAAAGTTTGCTGTGCTCTGATAGTTTGCAGAAACTTTGGGAGATATTTTTAATCTTGAAAAAATTCATTTTAGAATCTCAAGTGATTCCTTTCCTTAAGTCATACTCTCTAGTATTCCTGCGTTTACTGTAGACTGTGTTGGAAATGGCTAGGATCCTTTGGGAGAAAACTGAAAAATGTGGTTGTTTGCTCCTTTCTCTCCTGAAAGAAGGAAATGTATTTTCCCTCATCGTTATTCTATATGAGAGACCCAAGGGAATCTGCTAATGATCCTAAAAACAGATTTAATTTCTTTAAAAATATTATTCTAGGGTCTCATAGAATTTGTTTTATTTGTAAAGAGGAGAAATACTGGCCTGTGAAGATGAAGAGACAAAGTATAGGAATACAAATGGAGGAAACTGAAGGGAAAACACAGACCTTATCCTATAATGGATAATGTCTTCTTATTTATTGGATTATTCTATCCGTTGTTCATATAAGTTGTACTACTTTTCAAAGCACTTAGCATGTTTATGACAGCACATTATCTCTGAAAAGGGGTAACATCTATTGCTGGATACCAGTGGCTTATACATAATCTTAGCTACTCAGGAGGTTGAGATCTGAAGATCACAGCCCAAAGTCAGCCTGGCAGGAAAGTCCAGAATCTCTATCTTTAATTAACTGACTAAAAGCTGGAAGTACAGTTGTGGCTTATGTAACAGAGTGCCAGCTTTGAGTGAAAAAGCTATATGACAGTAAACAGGCTCTGAATTCAAGCCCTAGTAACAGATAAACAAACAATCAAGGAAATACTGACATCTATGATATTTATTCCTGTAGGTTTGTCATGTAAGAACCATATAAGGTGTCAATCTCAGGAAAGGAGAAAGATTAGTCCTGATACCCTTACCACAGACACTTACCAGTCCACTGATGGGCTGCTTCAGATCACTCTCCTATGAATCTGCCCTACAGAACTTGTTCCACGAAACTATTCTCCATCAAAGGCTCCCAGGAACAGAGGGGGAACTGAGTGTGCTGAGAAGCTAGAAGTTGGGCACACAGAGGGATTTTTAGAATTCTTTATTAAATAAGCTGGTAGGACTTGAATGCTGATTTTTCTGTGTCCCAGTGAGACACATTTTCTAAACCTATGTTTCCTTTTCCTTTTCAGTTTTGACTTTTTCCCCCTGAGAGTGTCACTCCTTGCTTCACTCCATTGTGTCACCAGAAGGTCAGATGAATAGTTAGATCACCCCTGGAAAGGCTACATCCAAGTCAAGTCAATAGTGTCTGCAGATCAGGTGGGAGGGGGTCACACATTCCTAGTATCTGCTGCTCCCATGTGGTATCTAGTCCTTCTTCATGACTGTAGATACCGCCAGGCCATGGGAGGAACAGGAAAGGGGGTAGAATGAAATTTAGGACAGGGCTGCAATGAGGTCCATAGTTTGATCTGTCTTCTGGCAAAATCTCAGGTTAAACCAGTGTGAAGACTTTGCAGTATCTTGTGTATCTATGCATGCTTGGTACTTCATATGGGTGTCCTACAGAGGGAAAGAACAGAGAATGGTTCTTAATTAGACTTAGTGTTGTGCAAATACTCAAAAACTGACTCTAGGGTTAATCTTCCCTGGTCTTTATTGCCTTAAGTCATGATGAATAGAACAAAGGGATTCAATAGGTAACCTTCGTTTCCTAGCTACTAAAATGCTCCAAATCAGATTCTATTGACTCTGTTAGTAGCTATTTAAGTAATGGCAAGTGTAGGTCCCAAAAAACAGTCTATAAAGGACACTTACTGCAGAATGCAAGTCTATGTAGAGGAAAATTACCTACGAAAATATTGGTGGTACCCGGTCTTTAGAAAAACCTCATAATGACTGTGTTTAAGCCAGCTCCCTTTGTTCATCTTTGCCTACTTCTACTCCAACCATGAGCTCTAGATCTTCTGTCTTCCGTGATGCTTCCACTTGCTCTGCAGAAATATTCTTTGTGTTCATCACCCACTAATTAGTGTCACCATGTGCTGATATTGCTAACAATTAAAACATAGCAGTCCTTTGAAAATATCATTTTCTTTTAAATGTATCATCATCTTGAAGTGGCCTCATAAATTTTCTTGCTGGTTTGCTCTCTCAAATGGTGTATATTTATTTATGTTAAAGTCTGCCTGCTGTTCATCTTGAAGTTATTATATTTGTATAGTTAGTTACAAGAAGTGATGAGCCAAATTTAATTTTCTTTCTACTCTAGAATGCTTTGCATCTTGTAATCACCATTGATTGCCTACTTACTAGTCAGAATCAATAAAAGGAGTAGATGTAAAATGGCCCAATCTCATGCTTTATAATATAATCATGTAGTCAAAATGGAGGGTGCTGATAGCACTCGGCTGAATGGGCATAATCTGAAATGACAATGCACATAGTTTGGTCTGCACAAACAAAAAATAAAGCTAGAAGCTAAAATATTGGACAATATTTAATTTAGGACAGAGTTTATGCACAAGTCTCACATAATTGGTTTTCACTACTTGGAAAATCATATAATTTTTTTTGCCAATCTTGGGGCTTGAACTCAGGGCCTGTGCATTATCCTTGGACTTTTCTCAAGGCTAGAGCTCTTCCACTTGAGCCACAGCACCGCTTCCAGCTTTTTTCTATGTATGCGGTACCAAGGACTTGAACCCAGGTCTTCTTGCATGCTAGACAAGCACTCTACTACTAGGCCAAACTCCTGGCCCCAATCATATAATTTTTATGAAGTTTTTATCATTTTATTTGCATTTTCATTCAGGTATCAACAACACTGACTTGCCTTTGTTCCAAGGTTGTCTCTGGTGTGAGTGATGCATTGTCTAAAATCCATCAATAGGAGATTATGGAAATATTAAAGCATATAGGATTCTAATTTCAGGTCTACATCAATCAGCAAAGCCTTGGAGTTAAAAGATAAATTTTAAAAAGGTAAATAAAAATATGGCTACTATCATGCAACAAAACACATTACTAGTTTTAGTCAACTGTTTTGTTTTTGTTTTGCTTTGTTTTGTTTCATTTTGGTTTTGGCCAGTGTTGGGCTTTAACTTAGGGCCTGAGCCCTTGGGCTTTCTCAAGGCCAGTGCTCTACCACTTGAGCCACACCACCAATTCTGGCTTTTTCTGTGTATATGGTTCCCAGAAATTGAACCATGGCTTCATGCATGCTAGACAGGCACTCTACCATTAGGCTATGTTCCCAGCCCAATTAGTCAACTACTTTTAAGCATTTGCACATGTCTATTTTGCTCAGAAAATTATTTTGTTGGGCCTACACATTTCCAAGAGGAATGCTGTTTGCAATGAAGCTTGTTAAACGCTGGCTTTTGGACCATTCAAAGCTTATCAGAGGTTTAGGTCTTAACGTAAGCATCCCTTGATTATGGCTTTAAAGAAAGAAATGCAATGTGTACAGTTTCAAAGCCCATCAGAAAGGAGCTGTACTTAGAAAATCAATCTTAGCAATTGATAGATTACATCCTCCACTGGAAAAGAAATATGTTCCTGGCATTTTGAAAAACATTCAGCACAGTAGTCAAGTTCTCTTAGGAGTTGTGTGACAGTCATGGCCTTTTATTCTTCCTTAGGCATAGAAGTCAGAATTCCTTTCCAGAGAGCTCTCTAAGGCAGCTATCTGGAGTGTGCATGGAAAAGAAATCCTATTTGTAGATTTTGATTATGAATTAATTAATACCTATTGGTTGTTCCAAACCCAAATGAACTTTCGACATTTTTATCGTGCTGCATATTCTCTTTTGTCCTAAATTCGTCTTGCTGAAACACAGATAATCCATCATCTTTCATGTGCCTGTCTTCTCTGCTATCTACTATAAACATGATAGGAGTTTTTAAGCAAAGTGGTATGCTGGTTGAAAGGGCAGAGAGTAACTTACACTGATTTTCCCTATTTTATTACCTCATGTTCTGTTGATGATTTTTCTACAGCATTGGTTTTCTACTGCCTCTCTGTGGGACAAAATTTTGTAAAAGAGTAGGAATAACTTATAACTGCAATAAGTTAATGTAATAAGGTCTTGTGGCTGTTAAGAGATTTTAAGGGAAACTGTTTTCAACATATCTTGTCAACAATAATCATGTTTAACGCTTATTAAGTACTTTGTCTACATCGAGCACTCTTCTATGTCTTGAATGTATTCTACCTTTTGGTCTCCATAGCCATGTTCATGAGACGGGTGCTACCTCCTTCCTTCCTTCATGTGTGCACACAAACAGAAAGTCATGTGTCTGGGTGGTGGATGGTACCACAGAAAATGACAAAGGCAATACTTGAATCCTCCTCCACTTACCTACCTACTTCCTTTTTGGGGAATGCAGTGAGGCTGATACTGGGGCTTGAGCTCAGGATTTCATGTCCTTGTCTGGCTTATTCATTCAAGGCCAGTGCTCTACCACTTGAGCCACTCTATATCCTACGTTTTGCTGGTTTTAACTGGAGATAAGAATCTCAAGGATTTTTGTCTGTCTGGCCTGCCTTGGAAAGGCGATCTTCAGATCTCAGCCTCCTAAACAGCTAGATTTATAGGCTCGAGCCACCTGCACCTGGCTTTCTTTTAACTACTTATTTTTTTTAGTGTCTATCACAGCTTTTATTTTATTTTTTTCATATATTTTTATTGTTATTAATAGAAGGGTTACATGATATTTGCCAGACAGAAGGTGCATTAATTCACATACATTGATACCCTTTCTCATGTCTTGGTCCCCATTTCCCTACCCCCATCCCCACCCCTCACCTTGTTTTCCCCCCTTCCCTATCCAATTTCAAATAACCAAATACAAATATATCAGATATATCAGGTAACAAAGTGAGATACTGTAACAATATGAGATAACCAAGGGATAGCAAAAGAGATGAGCGATAACATAGTACATTAAGGATAACAATCATTCATTATATGGCGTATGTTTCTATATCCTAGAGATCCTTTCATTTAGCGTCATACTATATGGCCTTTTGTATCAAGGTTTTGCTCTATTGCAAATCTCTGCTAGGAGAGCCCAAGGTTTCTACTGATTATGACAAATGAGGGAAACCATTGAGCCTAAGTTCCTTTGAGTCTGGCTTACTTCACTTAATATGATTTTTTCTAAGTCTTTCCATTTCCTAACAAATGGGGCGATGTCATTCTTTCTGACAGCAGCATAGAATTCCATTGTGTACAAATACCACAACTTGTTGATCCACTCATCAACTGAGGGACATCTAGATTGGTTCCATATCTTTGCTATGGTGAATAATGCTGCAATGAACATTGTTGTGCTGGTAACCACTTATTTTTTAAAAAATATTTCAAGAACACACTTATTGCTTTTATGTTTATTTTATAAAATTATCTTTGAGAAGGGGTTTCAACACATTCTAACTCCCATATAAGCGTACAAGTCCATGGTCTACTGGTTTTCATGGACCCCAATCTGCTGTCTTTCATAGTCACTGATTAAAATAGAAAGACCCATCTATCTTCTTGTTTTATCCACATCAGAACTACTCATGCAGTATCAAAACTGTAATGTGGGACACAGATGCAGGACAGAGAGACCTGGGGCAATGCCTCTGCCAGAGGTTCATGTCTAAGCACAAATAAAAACAACCCTTGGGAAATAACAGCAGCTAACTTTTATTGAACACTTTGCATGTGCTAGATCCAATGTAATGCAATGCCTTATTTAATTTAATCTCCTTATAATTATTCCAAGTTTACCAATGTACCAGTAGGGGTTTCCAAGGTTAGATAATTTTTCCCAGGGTTGCCAAGTTGCTAATGACAATAGCTGAACTCCAACCCTGTTTTTTCTGAGCTCAAAGGGCCTGCTCCAATCTTCTAGTTTAGGTGCTGACATGTGAACGGCTTGGACTTTAATACCACTGCCCTGGCAACAAGAAAAACCTGATGAAGCTGGTCCATCAAAGTTGAGGTTACAGGGCAAGTTCTGGAGAGACGACACATTCACAGAGAGAAGGGCCTTCCATTTGCACATCTGCAGAGCCACTGCAGGCTTCTCCTGGATGGGCTTCAGTGTTGGTGTTGAAGAGTGGCCAGATGCTGGATACAAACTAGCCGGAGTGTTAGAAATTCTAGGGAACTTCATCATCAGATTTTCAGCCCCACATTTTCACACTTTACCTCCAGGAGCGCCCATCAGATTATCATGGGAATCAGTCTGTCCATGGCAGGTGAAACGTGAACAGATTCTTTTGTAATACACACTTACACACCAGCGTGAGGAAAGGATACTCCAGAACCTCATCCTTGCATCTGCATGCATGGATCTCATTAAAATGAGGGAAAGCAAAACATAGAAGTTAGGTCTCTGAAGAAATATATTAGGGATGCTGCCGCCAACGAATTAGGACAAGAGATGGAGGTATGTAGATAGTCACCCCCTCCATCTCTTGGAGTAACCCTGAAAAGAAGCCAGGTGGGAGACCACACATTGAAACACAGAAATTTGATGCTGCGTTCATCCTCCTCTTCCCACCAAGGGAATTCCAGTGTAATTCAGTAAGTTACAACTGGCAAAGCTGCACAATATTCTCATGTTTAAGACAACATGACACGTGTGTATCTTACACACAGACACACAGACACACACACACACACACACACACACACACACACACACACACACACACCACCACCACCACACCATCACACCACCTGTAGGCACATCAGGTTCAAACTTGAGAAAATCATAAAAAGATTCATGGAAACCAGGGAGGATAAACACATTACCAGCAAAGCAACACTTGAAATCATTTAGAATGGACTTCTTGTCAGGGATCATGCAAGTAAAAATAGCATGGGAGCATATATCTAAGATGCTGAATGAACAGCAACAACAACAACAAAAGAAGACAGATCAACATTTAAATTATTTATTTACCCATGTTATCTTCTAAATATAAAGATTTAAGTTGTGTAGACAGAAGGAAAAGGTTCTAGGTCCAAACTACAGAGCCATATAAAGAAAGGAAAAATAGGACAGATTGACTTACTTCAGTCATATGTGCAATGTCTGTTTATTGATCATTTACTTAATACTCAGCAATGTGATTATTTCCATGGAGAAGAAGTATAAAAGGAGCTATGGATCATGATGAAGAAATGAGTAATAATGTTGATACTTGGGAAGGAAAGAGATATACACTAGATAGCATAACAGGTAGGAGAAAAAGAAGAACATTTTCAGTATGAACCTAAGCAGCAACATTGTCAGAAGGAAAATAATCTGAAAGGAAGACATGGGGTTCTTAGAATTTACGACCTAAAACATGTTTAAATGTTTCATGCTTTGTCCCCAATTACTCTAATGGAATCTGTAACTCAGAGCCTGAGAGCCAGAGCAGACCATGAGCAACACTAGATTGAAATTGAAATTAAAAGTGAGGCTGCATCTGACATCTGATTTGGAGCTTTAATATTTGGTGTAAAGTATCACATGTTATTATACCAAAATATTTTAGAATAAGCCACTGAGCTTAAACCTACTTGACATCTCTGATTTCAGAGTAAAAAAAAATCTATTTTCTCAAAGAATGTTTACTGCTGTGAATTCTGTCCTTTTGAAACTAGAGTGATTATAGATACAGTCTCAGTTGAATAGTGCAAAATCCAATCAATGAGATCCATATCTGGTAAATTCATCAGACCAGATAGTGGTATGGTCATTGGATCCCTGCTAAGCTGTAAGACTAGAGAGGGAAGAAGAGGCCACCAATGTCATGCTGACTGGGTGGAATTAGAATTGTGTAGTATATGAACCGAAAGCATGTCCTAGTGGTAGAGTGCTTACCTAGCATTCATGAAGCCCTGGGTTCAATTCCTTGATATCACAAAAACAGAAAAAAAAAGCCAGAATTGTTGCTGTAGCTCAAGTTGTAGAGCACTAGCCTTGAGAAAAACCCAAGGACTGTGCTCAGGCCCTGAGTTCAAGCCCAAGACTGGCAAAAAAAACCCCAAGAATTGTGTAGTATTTGGGGCATAATAACACATTAGAACAGGTAGCTAAAGAAAAATCCAAGTGCTTAGTAGCAGAGATGGAGCTCAATATCTGAGATAAATCATGAAAGAAACTGAGTCGAACAAATGTAATACTTGAGACTAGGTCCATATAAGCAATAACATGGTGCTTTTCTATTAAAATTCCAGATAATTTTCAAAATTGTGTGAAATCAGACACTTTGATCTTCAGTTGTACTTGTAGCACTTCAAATACTCCATAGGCACATGGTGTTGGTTGCTAGAAAAGGTTGTTATAATGATGGGCACCACAAAATTAGAATGAGTTCATCAATACGGAAAGTTCTATGGGTCAGTCGACTTCTACAGTGGATAGGGTTTGACACTCCACTAAATTAATTCAAACCACCTCTTCAACAAACAACTGTAGAGAAAGCTCTTTTACCTTCTTGTTTATTTCTTTATTTTTACAGTGAGAATAGTAAGCCTGCAGAAGTGTCATTATCCCATTTTTCCAATAAACATGTGAAGCAGGTTTTGTCTTCCCCTCCCCAGGGAAATGAACTATTCTCATTTTTCACAGGTAAGAAAATTGAATGGCACTCAAGACACTTCATTCCAGCAGTAAAGGGTGGCAGAATCAGTAGTGGAAGTTGAAGTCAGGCTTAACTTCAAAGCATGTTCACTTGACCTTGAATACAAACATCCCAGAAGGTCATTTCCAGGACTGAGAGTCACCAGACAGGCTGTGCATCAGTGGCCACCTCCAACTGCATCTAACCTGACTAAATGAAGATATTCACTGTTTCCAGTTTTCATTTTAACAGCTGCAGACTATTATATATTCCATAGCATCATTTTTAACCAAAAAATTGCACCCCACCCCCAATATTGGGAATTGCCTGTCTGTCTTTCACTCTTCTCTCTCTTTCTCTCCCCACCTCACTCCTCTCTACAATACTACAATACTGGGGTTTAAACCCAAGGGCTTTGTGTATGCAAGACAAATACTCTACAGTGGACCTACATACACATCCTCTCTTGCTATTTTATTTTGAGATAGAGACTGACTAAGTTGCCCAGGCTGGCTTTGAACTTGAAATTCTCCTTGCTCAGACTCCAAGTAGCAGGGATGAAAGCATGAAAAGTCTAGGAAGACAAATTCTTCATGTGTGCAAATATTACATACATTCAATGATTTTTAAAGCCTAGATAAGCATTTGATGATCAGAAGTACAATTAATTTTCATTGTTGTTAGCGTAAAAGCTATGTAAACTATATATAATAGAAACATACCTTAAAGAATAACAAACATATATATTTAATTAGATAAGGGATTTCTTTAAAATAGACAGTTGTAAGGTCCTAGAATTTTTTCTTAATTACTCAATCATTTAGAAATTAATGAAATGCCTTCATTTATGTACCCCTCTGAATTTTTATTCTCAGAAGCCAGGTCTAAGATAAATACTTTTATATACACTTTGGATTTCATTCTTTAAAATAGTAACTGCTTTACCTGATTTTTGTTACAACTTTCTTTTAGTTTTGATTTTAATTTACTTCAAAGGCTTAAGGAAATGATAACTGGGATTCCTTCACTTAAAAATCTTTTTTTTTTTGGTGGGGGGTTGGGTACAGTGGCTCAAGCCTGTAATTCTAGCTACTCAGGAGACTGAGATCATGGTCATGGTTGAAAGCCAGCCCGGGCTTTGTGGCTCAAAGAACAGGGTGGTAGCCATGAGCTGAAGAGCTCAGGTACAGCACCCAGTCCCAGAGTTCAAGCCCATGATTGATCAAAAAAAAAAAAGATTAAAAATATGTGTCAAACCATACCAACAAACAAACTTCTTATTGCATCTTTTGGGTGTTGGGAAATTTTAGGAACGTTTCAGGCTGCGAGATAGCCCTTACCTGTCATATATGCTCACAGATTTTGGAAGGCCTTGGATCATTTGTGATTGACAGTTCAAAACAACAATGATCTCTTGTGTCTAGCCCATGTCATAGCGGAGAATACTAAATCAATAGCAATGCTATCAGAACCAGCAATCAAATGCAAAAGAGTTCCCTTGGCTTCCTGCATAATGACATTTGCTCTTTTGATAAATTACTAATGGGTTCTTGGACAGGGGACCTCCTGGATCAGCCAGACCAGGGTTTAAATGGAAAGGAGGCAGAAATTATGTTTACTTGTGCATAAACAGGAAGTCCTCTGGTCAATACCTTCCATGAAAAAGGGCCAAATAGAACAGAACTTCTTGTTGTGAAAGGAGAGGAACAGAAAAATAGAAACAAGCAACTGCAAACAACAGTTTATCAAAGAACCACAGAAACTTTACCCTTATGCATCAAACAACCCATTGAAGAGCTCTGCAGGGACCAAGATACACACACACAAAAACAAAAATCTAAAAAGAGAATAATGAAAGGGGTAACACTGGTCAAGATGCATTTTACTAATACATTGATGTGTTGAACTGAAGCCACGATGCACAACCAATGAAAGATAATAAAAAAATGTTTTAAAACTAAAAAAAAGACAAAATGAATACATCTTGGATCACGTGCACAATTCCCTCAAGAAAATTTTCAAGAATACACACTATTATACTATATTTAAGTAATTTGATTGTGTGGGGAGATAACTTGTTATCAATGAAGTATTTTAGGGATGAAGCTGGGTGCTGGTGGCTCACACTTGTACTTCCAGCTTTTAGGAGGCCAAAATCTCAAGATCACAGTTTGAATCCAGCCACACATTCTTATCCCCAAGGAACCAGCAAAAAAGCTGGAAGTTCAAGCATGACTCAAGTGATAGAATACCAGCCTTGAGTGAAAAAGCAAAGTGAGAGTGCAAGCCCCATGAGTTCACATCCTAGTACTAGAATGGGGGAAGAAAGCAAAATAGAAGGATCTATATAGACGTATGAACATTGTACATACAGTAGAGCATATATACGTGTGTGTGTGTGTGTGTGTGTGTGTGTGTGTGTGTGTGTATGACAAAAAGAAAAACTGTAAAGAATATGTAATCCTGTTATCTATTAAATAGTCTGACAAATGCTCAGCCTCAGAGCTTCACAGACTATCTGAGAATATTATGGAAGTAACATATATTAGGGGTGTGGGGGGGAGGGTAATGGGTACCAATACATGTGAAAGGGTATCAATGTATGTGAATTAATGCACCTTCTATCTGGCAAATATCATGTAACCTTTTACTAATTACAATAAAAAAAAAAAGAAAAATAGCCAACCAGTTTATAGTCTACAAAAGAAAGATATCTAAAGATCTAGATTCATTCTAATCCTAGCCTCACTCTATACCTAGAAGTAGATGCTGGACTTTGCTACTGAAAGGAATAGGAGTTTGCTTCCTGGGAAAAACTAAAGGTCTTTTCTTTCTGGTCACTAGTCCACGCTGCTTTCTAATACTGTGGCTAGAGCTCATAGAGTTGCTACAATGAGAATACTTGTGCTTCACTATACGTTTGTACTGCTGGATTTACAAATTAAAGGAATGGGATCTTTTTTCTTCATACTGAAGGATTAAATGTAGCTAGGGAAAAAAATAATGAAAAGCCTTATTTGAGAAGAAATAAGTCTATGGAATAAGAGGTTACTCTATGTCAATATGTCATAGACAGAGAAAGTGGGCTTTTGATTACTTAGAGGTGAGGTTGCCAGAGGGCTTCTGATTTAAATTTCTAAGGCTGGATCAGAGCATCAAGGGGTTTGTTGAAAATCCGCATAACTTGTGAACTTGACTTTTATGCCTTTGAAAAATTATACAAA
The DNA here is from genome assembly GCF_031878675.1 of Megascapheus bottae. Classification (NCBI taxonomy): domain Eukaryota; kingdom Metazoa; phylum Chordata; class Mammalia; order Rodentia; family Geomyidae; genus Megascapheus; species Megascapheus bottae. Next base: position 17,207,930 of record NC_143514.1, read on the forward strand.
ATATTTTTACCTCCATTTATATTCTGTGGGCTCTGTTTCTACTTGTAGTTCTGCAACTTTTCCTGTGCAAGCTTTATATTTGTAACATCAGAGGTTGAATTGAATCTGAACATTTCTAGAAAAGTTTTAAGTGTGGAAGAGGAAAAGTGACCCCAAAAGTTGGCTGTAAAAATGTTGGAAGATTGAAAATGACCAAGAATAACTATATTAAATGAACTTATAACTTTATTGAAATGAACATTTAAAATAAGCCATGGTGCTCCTTACAATAGAATTCTATTCTCCAGTTTAACAGTTCATGTTCAAAGTATAAAAATAAAAAAGAAATCTAGACAAAGAGCTCTCATCAGTAAGTAACTTATTTTTTCCTTCTCCTGTTTTCATACAACAGTATATAGAATATGTTTGGAAGAGCTGGACAATAAATCAATAACACTGATTTTCAATAAGGGAAATTTTTCAAAGAGATTATAAGACTTGTTTTTATTGTAGATACCTGTGCATTAAAGTTGGTTTTTGTTTTGTTTGCCAGTTCTGGGGCTTGAACTCAGGGTTTGGGTACCGTCCTTGTACATTTTTTACTCAAGTCTAGTGCTCTGCCACTTGAGCCACAGCACTACTTCCAGCTTTTTTTTAGTATGTGGTACCAAGAACTCTAACCCAGGGCTTCGTGCATGGTAGCCAAACACTCTTACTACTAGGCTCCTGGCCCCTAAAGTAATTTTAATATCAGATAGATATTTTAATATAAGATAAATATTTTAATATAAGATAGACATAGAGATAAAAATACTAGCTAACTCCTTTCACACCTATGCTTTAAGTATGTTACTTCTAGTCCAGATTTCATTCAAATGAAGGATTTTGGTTGTTAAGTTTATTTTTTCCAGTCCTGGGGCTTGAACTCAGGGCCTGGGCATTGTTCTTGGGCATTGTCAAAGCTAGCGCTCTACCACATGAGCTACTGCACCACTTCCAGCTTTTGCTGTATCAAACCCAGGGCTCTGTGCATGATAGGCACTGTACCACTAGGCCATGCTCCTGGCCCCTTGTTTGGTAAATTCTAACAGAACATGTAACAAGTTTGGGTTTTATTTTGAAATAAGAACTGTATTACCAACATATCTGGAAGCAAGTAAACCATTTAACTGTCTTCAAATCCATCAAACCCATGCATGTTGTGCAAGAAATTTGGGAAATATATACCTATTCTTGCTTGCCTGTTCGTTAAAAGTATTTGTGTTATTAAGACATAAAGCAAGGAAAGCATTTGCATTGTCCACATTTAATTCTTCTGTGGAAACAAAAGAACATCTAAACCTGAGGACATTTTCAAGTTTGAACTCTTTCTTTCCCATGTAGATGGCTGTAACTTGGGAAGCTCATCATTCTGAAAAGTTTGCAAGTGTGGTTAACAGACTTTGTTCCTCAACCCCCATCCTTGGGCCTCCTGAGGCTTCTTCTATTGTGTCCCCACATCTGCTGCCTCATACAAAGCAAGGCTGTCCATCTGAGAAAGAATAGAATCACTCTTGTTCAGCAACGCAGAGACTGCCATTGTCTGAGCTCATGGTATATTTTTCTACCCCATTTCTGTCTTCCCTTTTTTCACTGGATAAACAATCCATTATTTTAGTGACATTGAATAGTTATGTGTTGCCTTGAAATTCTTTTCTTGCCTCCTCTCTTTCTCCCTCTCCCTTTTATTCAAGGTGTTCCGTGTGTGTGTGTGTGTGTGTGTGTGTGTGTGTGTGTGTGTGTGTGTGTGTGTGTGTGTGTCCGTGTCCATCTCAAACTTTCTCCAGTGTGTCTCTCAGGCTTCTGCATCATGGATGAATGGGAGAAGACTGCGTGATCTTAGTCAAAGGGCACACGCAGGGGAGTAAATACTAGTGCACTGGAGAGCTGGACAGGACTGCTATGCCATCCATACACCCTAAGTCCTAAGGAAAATTGTATGAGATTGTCAGCACAGTTCATTGATAAGATGTTATCTGTTCTCCTGACAATACTGATAGAGCCACAGCCAGGTGGGACAATAAATAAAAAAAGACATGATGCTCTGCATTTGTGAACTAAAGGTGCTTTCTCAGACCTGGATCAAAAAAGAAAAAAAAAACAGAGCCAGCTATATTCATCATTCGTATCCGCACAGCTCAGTAATGAACTGTGAGACAGAGGAGGGACCACTGCGGGAATTTACCCATACAATTCCTTTTACATAGTGAACAGTTACTACACAATCAGCCTAATCTGAATAGATGCCTAAAAATCCAGGAGCTGATAAATTATCTTCCTAGCACCTGCATCTTATGCCTCAAGAACCTTAAGCAAACCCAAGGCTGTACTTGTGGATTAATTGAGCATGCATAATTTACCACTGCGGTTTACATAAGTGTAAGTATTTGTCTCATTCGGGTAAATAGGCATTTCTAGCTTTAGGAGAAAAACCAGAATATTACTGTACAATGAAATGAGCCATCAGCCTATTTGGCTGTTTTGAGGGAAAAATAATAATTTCTATTCTCAGAGCCATGGTTCAGATTTGTAAACTGAAATGTTTTCCAAGTTTAATTTGCATTTCATCCTATGTCTTTGTGTATTTTAACTGACACCCATTATGTTGATTTTTGCCATTACTGATAGCCAATACAGTTTTCTTATTCTAACTGTGTGTGTGTGTGTGTGTGTGTGTCTGTGTGTGTCTGTGTGTCTGTATGTACTACGTAAGGGGCTTGAACTCAGAGCATCTCTCAGCTTTTTCCACTCAAGTCTAATGCTCTACCACTTGAGCTACACCTCAACTTGCAGCTAATCTGGTTATTTGAAGATAAAAGTCTCCAAGCTTTGTCTGCCTGGGCTACTTCAAACTCTACTCTTCAGATCTCAGCTTCCTGAATAGCTAGGATTACAGGTGTGAGTCACCAGCTCCAACCTCTTAATTCTAATGTGATGCTTTGTATTGGAGTGAATCTGAGTGAATTACAGAAAAGGAACTGATGAAAGCACTTTTAATTGTAGTTATTTTATAAAGAAAGCGAGTACACTAGTGGGGATCAATCAGAAACACATTGGGGCTTGAATAGCTCATTATGTAATGTGATTTGGGTGAGCCAGCTGCAAATACTAAGTCACTCTTTTTGCCATTGTGAAACAAAACAATAATAACAGCCCTGCAAGTGCTTATTCTCTGCACTTTACAAACTTAATGTGTGTGGAAAGACACTAGTTGAGATTTGGGGCAGGCGTTGCTAGGTGATCAGTAAATTCTATGCATTTTTAAATTCTCTTATTAAGATGGAAATAAATTTGGAGACCTTAACACCAAATTCTAAGTCCTTAAATGAGTAGTTTATTGCTACATGAGAGTTTAATTATTGATGTCAGGCTGTAACGTATCTAGACACAGTATTCATAGAACAATTGTCTATTTGTGATTTTATACAAAGTATGTGTGGGCAGGTATCCTAAGCAGGTAACTTGCTCATGTCATAAAGTTCATATTAGATGAAAGAGGTGACACTAATCATGATACAGTGTGCTCATAAACTGCGTTGCTGATTGGCAAAGCCTTTATACAGAAGAGAGAGAAAGAGAGAGAGAGAGAGAGAGAGAGAGAGAGAGAGAGAGAGAGAGAGAGAGAGAGAGAGAGAGAGAGAGAGAGAGAGAGAGAGAGAGAGAGAGAGAGACAGAGAGACAGGGACAGGGAGGGAGAGGGTGAGGGAGGGGGGGAGAGGGAGAGGGAGAGGGAGAGGGAGGTAGAGGAAGGGAGAGGGAGAGAGAGAGAGGGAGCGCCAGTGCTGAATAGGCTTTCTGCATTCCAATATACCATAACAAAACGTTCCATCTAGCGACTGAAGTTCCTAGTGACTTTCTGTCATCAGTAGAAATCATCTTATTTTCTTTCTAAAAAAATCGAGATTTTAAAATTTAAGGAATATTTTACTGTTTCAGTGAAATAAAGAGCAATAGCTATTTTAAAGAAAAGCTATGTTAGACTTGTATTCAAAGTAGTTAAGTGTTCCCAAAAAAGGGCCCTACTGTGGAATGAAAGCTTAAGTGCTATTGTTTGTAAGGGAAATTCACAAATCTTGTTTTGCCATGGGGTAATGCACCGAAACCCCCACTTATTAAGTAGATATCACCTTGAGAGGCTGAAGTAAAATGTGATTTTCTCATCTACCCTGTTTTCTGTATTATGTACATTCAAATTTAAAAATAGCTCTATTCGTGTTAGGATTTCATTGCCTATTTGTTAATGCTAAAATCTTAGATTTTTGCTATCTCTGAACCTCTGGGTAATAAGTTAGGAAAAATTTAAATATAATAAACTGACTATTTATAGGAGCTTTCCAAAGAGTATAATAGCTAAGTAATTGAGGCAAATGTAGTTTCACAGTAAGCTTAATTTTTCACATTATACAACACCCACACATAAATTATAAATTCTATTGTGTATTTCTTGCTGAAAATTTACAGCTTTCTGGGTCACAGGGCTATTCCTAGAGAGGCATGTCACATTCCGGCCACTTCTCTGTGCCTTTATTGATGTAGCCATCACCCTGCAAACCCAGGCACTTCGGATAGCGAAAATATGGAGACTATCTTTCTGCTGGAATTTTCATTGAGGTTCATCTCAGGAGACCACTATGTAGCTGTGATATTATAAGCCAAAAGGGTCATTTCCCTTTAAGAATTATCTAATTCTTCTGAGACTTGCCATCCACCCATCTGAGTGGCTGTTTTCTGAGTGCTCAATAAAAAAAATACACTACAATAACACCCTCAGTCCTACCTAGAAATAATGATTACTTAATTAGCTGCTCGCTCCTGGGGCTTTCCTTCGTTTAGTCATATATAAAGATAAGGTTCAGAGCAGTGATCTGGACAGAAAAAAAAAGCAAAGAGGACCATGATTGCCCAGCACAGCCCAGAGCATAGAGTCAGATGGCTCTTGAGAAGTAATTTATAAAGATGTCTTGTACGCATGAATTGACATATTGAATTGAAACTCCTTTGTACATAAAGATAATAAATTCCTTCTGTGAAGTGAGTAATCATAACACTACCTACCTCATGTGACTGTTGGAAGGATTCAAGGAGATAATTCATGTGGTCATATATACAATGGTTTCCTGCATGTGCCTCAGGGACCACCCAAAAGAGGTGTTGTCTCTTCTGACTTCTGTGCGGAAACTGTGGCATCCGGTTGTAGTCTTCATATAGGAGTTTCCTTCACCCTTCAGATCTCATTGTCAACCTTCTCCATTGGCTTTCGGGAGCTTTAATGGCAATTGCCTGCCATATTGATGAGGGGCTTTTGTTTACTTCCAACAAATGACTCCTCATAACGTGACAAAGCCAGTGACAAGTAAGGTGGTAAGGCTCACAGCCATGAGCTCTGTTGCTCCTCTGGGCTTTGGAACATTAATGCTCTCTGCTCAGTCAATATGCCTCTTTCTATATGTGGTCTAGCATGCATATGAGAGGCTGCTGCTCCCCAAGTGAATTGCTGAGGTGAGGTGGAATCTCAGCCAGACCAATGCAGTTCTTTTTATTTTGGTTGATTTTATATATCCCTTCAAACGAAATGGCCCCTTATTACTTTTCTGTTTCAACCACACTATAGTCAATGGGTCTTTCTAGGGAAAGGGAAAATCCCACTGACTAGAGGGTCTTCAAGCATGGAATCCAAAAGGGAAAATACAACTTCTCAGTCCTCTTGGCAACTAGGGACTGAGTCCATGAACTTAACCTAGCTAATTACATGCTTTTATTTCCTGGGAAAGTCTAGGGTCCTGAACCTATTACAGTTTTTAGCACTGCAGTAGATCTACAAAATAACAAGGTAACCTCAACTGGAGTTCAGAGGCTCATGTGCATAATTCTGCCTACAGAAAGTGGTTCTAAGTCAGCCTAGGAAAAATATTCACCAGACTTTATATCAGCAGAAACAACTAGACATGGAAGCACACATCTGCCATCCCAGATAGAGTGAAAAGTATGAATAGGAGGAGTGTGGTGCAGCCTGCCTCAGATGCAACCCTATTCTCAAAACAACAAGTGCAAAAAAGAGCTGGAGGCGGGCTCTGGCAGTGCTTCCCTATCAAGTGTGAGACCCTGAAATCAAATCCAGGGTGCTACATATGGATTAAAATATTCTCTCTTAAGATATTAATGCAATGGCTGGACTTTATAGCATAATCCATTCTAGGTTTAAAAAAAAAGGAATGGGAGCCAATCTCATAGTATTAAAGCCAAAAAGAAACAGAATGTGATTCAGTGTGTTTGGAGAGCCTGAGTAACCACAGGAAGAATGCCTTGAGTTCCAACTCTGTCAAAAAGGAAGGAAGGAGAAAACAAAAAGGAAGGAAGGGAGGAAAGAAAGGAAGAAGAGTGGGAGCAATAGACGGAGAGGGAGACAGGGAGAGAAAAGAGTTCTTCTTTGCTGGGTAATAAAACTATGACCATTCCCCACAACAGAGTTGCCAGTTGTTTTACTCGGATAGTATAGCTACATTGGCACATTTTATTTATTGAAATGAGATGTCTGAATAATTTTACTGATAATATCATTTGCTACATGGTTATCCTGAAGTTGTTTACCTCATTTAATGTATTCATCCATGCAAGAGCTTGAGTGAAGTCATGCTTCAAATAATCTAAAATCACTGGGAAAATAATGCATTCTAGATGGTTGACTTTTCTGGTTGGTGGCTTTCTCTCTATGTCAAATCTTTGTCGAAAAAAGTCACCAGCATATTTCTGATAATTCTTCTTCCTAATGAAGATAGAAAAACCCTCCCTTGTTGAATGTGTACTTTTATTACCTTGGGCCTCAAATATATTTTAGGGACACTCACTTCATAATAGGCTCATTAGTCACTACATACATTCACTTTCTCTCTCCGGGTACATTCCAGCCTAACTGATTCTTTTTTATTTTTTATTTTTAACATGTGTGTGTATCTGCGTGTGCCTGTGTGTGTGTGTGTGTGTGTGTGTGTGTGTGTGTGTGTGTGTGTGTAAATTCTGAGGCTTGATCTCAGCATCGCCCACTCTTGCTTAGCTTTCTTCACTCAAGAATGGCACTTTGCCACTTGACCAACCTTCTGTTTTCAAGGATTCTTTTTGCTGGTCATTGGAGATAAGAATCTCTGGTGTTTGTCTGTTCAGGCTGGCTTTTAATCTCCATCTTCAGATCTCAACTTTCCAGATGTCAAGTGGCCATTGCCAGCCACAAGCTCCACTCTCAAAGTCCCTCAGATTTATAATTCCAGAAAAAGCTCTTTACTTAGCTTCCTCCTTCACCATAGCATCTGGTTACCAAATTAGTTAACAAAGCTGTGGATTCTGTCCCTTCATCAACTCTAGGAAGTGCCCTTCCTTTTCACTTCCAGGCTTTAACTCAAGGCTACAAAAACTCTACCTAGATTTGTACCAGGATAAGTAAATTAGTGATCAGAGTTAGACCCCTATCATCAAATCAGTCTCCTAGAATTCGACTCTGATGCCAAAATTATGTCGCACAAAATTCTATGTCACCATGCTCCTAAATCTAAGGTCTTTCTTTCCACTATTTTCTCCCTGTATTTGTCTACAGGCACATTTTTTTTGACAGTCAACTTGGGAATGTTCTTTGGACACAGTTTATATTTTTTCATTTTTGTTGCTCTCGTAATCTATAAGCCCCTCCAGGCCTAAGAAGCTCTGTGTACCCAATCACTGAGGACAGAGTGCGGATGGCTCAGAAGATCATGTTCTGGGCCCAGCTTTCTTACTGCACTTCCACCTATTGATTACTTCTATGACTCTGAGCAGGTTAGGTCATTTCTTTCTGTATTGATTCCTCATCTATAAAAATGGGGATAACAGATTCTGCATCAGAGAATGTTCTGAAAGGAAAATGGTTCATTAATAGAATTGCTTAGAAGACTGGAACATTGCCTGGGTTATAGTGTTAGTCAGAGTCAGCTTCCCATAAATGAATAAAGGTTGATGTTGGCTCTCAGTGTTGAAGGTTTCAGTCCATAGTCACTTGACATTGTGACTCTGATCCTTTGGTAGTAGAATACATAAGAACCAAAGCATGTGACACAGGAGTTCTTGCTCATCATGTCCAGGGAGTAGAGTGAGATAGGCTGGTGCCAGATCCCTTTTAAGGGCATCCCAGTACCACACATCCTCCCACCCTAAGGCTCTACTGCCTTATAATAGTGCTGCTAGGTGGGTATCAAAATTTGGATACCTTGGGCTCTCCTAGCAGAGATTTACAAGAGAACAAAACCTAGATACATAAGGCCATATAGGATGACGCTAAATGAAAGGATATAGAAACAAAAGCCATACAAGGAGTGACTGTTGTCCTTAATGTACTATGTTATCTCTCATCTCTTTTGCTGTCTCTTGGTTATCTCATATTGTTACAGCATTTCACCTTGTTATCTGATATATTGTATATATACATATTTGGTTATTTGAAATCAGATAGGGAAAGGGGGAACAAGATGAGGGGTGGGGATCGGGGGAGGGAAATGGGGACCGAGACAGAGAAAGGGTATCAATGTATGTGAAGTAATGCACATTCTATCTGGTGAATATAATGTAACCCTTCTATTAATTACAATAAAAATATATGGAAAAAATTTGGATATATGGGCTTTTGGAGTGATAGTCAGGATCCAAACTTCAGCATTTCTACAAATGTTGACCATTTTGATCATTTTTTTTGCCTAACTCAAATCAAAGCCACTCTTTTGTATGAGTCTTTTAAGGGAGCTCCATGACACATTCTTTCTTTGTTTAATTTTACTTTTTTCATATTTTTTTTGTAAATGGGAGGATGTCGTTCTTTCTGACTGCAGCATAGAATTCCACTGTGTATAAGTACCACATCTTGTTGATCCATTCATCAACTGAGGGGCATCTGGGTTGGTTCCATATCTTTGCTATGGTAAGTAGTGCTGCAATGAACGTCATTGTGATAGTGGATTTAGTATATCCTTGTTTCTGGACAAGTGGGTAAATCCATGACACATTCTTTAAGCTCAGTCACTGATTTGTTACTTGTTTATTGTATGCCTGGTCCAAGGCTTTCAAACAGAAAACCAACTTTCCTATTCTAACTAAATTGCAGGAACAAATGCATGTCTACACAGTGCTTACTAAAACTCAGCTAGATACAACAAAGTCTCATACCAACATCTAAAATCAGGAAGCTGCAGGCATGTAGCTAGGGTTCAGTGAAGCCGCTTTCCTTCCAGTTCAAAGCCATTGCATGGTGTTTTGGTCTATATCCGGTTCCTTATCTACTTGTTATCTTTGGTCAACTTTCCCTACTCAGGTTTGTAGTTTCCCCCATATCATCTTGCAGTTGGATGCAGCTGGTTTGGTACAAGTAGCATAGATTCCTGCATGGATTTGGTTTTATATCAGGGCTCTATTGGTGACTAAATTCTGGATTCTTGAGAAAACATCTCAGTGTCTCAAATCAGATTATGGTTTGGTTTCCTGGCTCAGGTACCTATTCCTATTTTAAATAGCAATAGTCAAAATGATAACTTTATTTGGTACCAGTGTGACCTTTTAGAACAGGCTGCTATACGGGTAATGGGTGAATGTAGGTATTACCAAAATGGAGGTTAAAGGTTAACATAGGGGCACGGTAAATACCACAGACAAGACATGTATCCTATCCTGTCACTCTTCTTTGTTTGCTTTCTTGTTTTTGTTTTTTGGGTTTTTTTTTTTTGCCAATTCCGAGACTTGAACTCTGTGCCAGAGCACGGTCCCTGAGATTTTGTACTCAAGGCTAATGCTCTACCACTTCCATCACAGCTCCACTTCTGGCTTTTGGCGCTTAATTGGAGATATGAGTCTTCCAGACTTCTTTTTTTTTTTTTTTTGCCTGAGCTGGCTTTGAGCTTGATCCTCACATCTCAGCCTCCTACATAGGTAGGACAATAGGCGTGAGCCACTAGAACCTAGCTCTGTCTTCATTACTGTTTGCATTTTACTTCTTTTTTCTTTCCATTCCCTTTTCTCACCCCCAAATAAACTGGTGCCAAGTAAGCTATTTCCTAACTCTTTCGAAACTTACCATCTCAATTTTGTGGATGGTTCCAAAAACAAACCTGAAATGCCCCCAAGGTTGTCTCATTGAGAAACCATGGCTCGACACTGTCTCAGAAAATGCTTGTTACTCAGAAAGATCTGCCCTAAACGGAAGCTGGGGACCACTGTACCTCACACCCCTGAACTCCCATCTGAAGGCCCTCCACGAGACTCTAGCTACCCCATAGTAAAGGTTTGGCCTTTATCACATGAAGTGAGGTCCAGTGGTAAGAGTGCACAGATAATAATTTGAAATCTTTCGGTACAAAGTCCACAAAAGAAAAGAAACACTGAAGAATGAGTTCTTAGGTCATCCATTTTCCTTTAGAAAGTCAACTGGCACCTTTCGAATCGACTGCTGCGATAGGAGGCTGCTCCTCCTGGATAGTTTTCCTTCTGGATATTTTTTACTTTATTCTCATTTTCATTCATCTGGACATTGCTCAGGCACATGACTTGTCCTTCTTCTGATTGCTGGTCTAAATCACATTTCAACAGTCTCAGGTATGTAACAGTGAGCTTGGATGTTTGCTAGCGAGCCTGCACTTTGTTTCCTCTTTTATGCTAAAGCATTTGTCCTTTTTTGTTGTACTTTGACATTGATATGTGTTGTTTCCCATTGCAAACAAAGGAACACACATCCCACTCTGCATAAACATTTGTGTCACACTCTCCTCCTGGAATTAGAATTCTTTTGAAGTGGTGCACACATTTGTACTGTCTCTGACACCTTTCACTGTGCCAAATATGGAATAAAGTAGTATACAGTGTACAAACACATCACTTGAAGCCGAATAGATTAATTACTATTCGGGACAGTGCTTAGATTAATTATTTTGTTTGTGTAGTATGTTCATTAAGTGGTTGCCTGATTGCCGCTTGGAAGATTGATTACTTGTTACATTTACCTTGTGGTTTTTGTGGGGAAAACATCTTTTAGGATTCATCACTTCTGAAAGCCCAGGGGGCTTGGTTGACATAAGAATGCTCCAGGAAGGCTGCAAGAATGGAGAACAGGCTGTGGAAAGGGTGTTCTTTAAATAAACACCTACAGTGGTGGTGGCTAGCATCGCTATCAGATCTGTTTAACCTCAGGACGAACTCTCGATGAGAAAATTGAGTTAATGGGAACTATGCAATGTGAAAACCCAGCATTCCTGGAGACTGAAAAATTGAGGTGAGCACTATTTTCTCAGTGTCTAGGAAAGTGAGACCACACGCCCTCAGTGACTGTGGGATTGTTTTTCCTTTTTGACTGGTACGTACACTACCTCTCTGTGGCAGCCACGGGGTGCCTCCTGCTGCCACTCCTATTTGAGCAGACCCTGCCGTGAGCTCGGAGTTCATTCTTAGAATAGCAATCTTTCTAAGTACTCACTTGCCTTGCTTAAGAGTTGGAGATGAGGCCAAATACCTGCATTAAATGTTATGGTCAAGGGGTTATTTTAGTGATAGGGAAGGGCTTACGAAGATACCATTTTGCTTCAATGGGGGTAGGCAATGAATTTAAATGGGAGGGTATTTTCAAAGAAACAAATGAGTGAAGGATGAAAAATAGAACAGCTTTTTGTTGCGTGAAAAGACTAGACTCATCTCTCCATTCTGGGCCACATATATACATTGCTTAAAAATTATTGTCTTTTATGCCTGTATGTGACTTTGAATGCTTATGGCTGTATTAAAGGAACAGAGTTAGAACTCAGAGAAGTCTCATACATGCCCAGAAAATAGACTGTATCTATGCTCAAATGAGAAAAAGAAAATTTCTGTCTTCCAGCCTTTTGACCTCATTAATTGTGTCCATTAATCATAGTCATAAACAACAACAGCAGTGAAAACAGCAAATACTTTAGAAGTAGGGCACTGAAATTCTTACACCTTAAATATGATGGATTAAAACTAAGCAAGCATTTTAAACTAATAGCCCTACCAGCCAATGAAAAGAAAATGACCAAAATGGTAAAATAGTAACTGAAAGAAAAATGCCTCATGCTTTAGTCTTTCTTGTTTAATTAGAGATTTCAGAAGGTATGCCATTTACAAACATAAGATTTGTAAGTATTAAAATTTTTTAATTTAAGATTATTCAACATCATAACCATTATATTACTCCAAAACTACAGTTTTTCATTATAAAAATACATTAATTGACCCAGAAGCAGCTGGCCAAAACACTGAGATTGGTACAGTGATAAATGGAAAGATGGACAGAGGTGGACAGTTGTTACTGAATTGGTTGGCTTTCTCTAGCATGGCAAAATATCAGAAACAAAGGGAAATACATTAGCACAGCTGCAAAAACATTTTGTGGTTTTTAAATTTGAATTTATCTTTTCCTCTGTGTCCTGGAAGCTGGAACTGGACAGGAATAAATTCTCTAAACTACTTCCTCTCATTAACCACTTAGTTGTCTTCAAGGCTATCTTCTACTATCTTCTATAGATCCAAATCTAGTAGAACATCTCAGTATTCAAAATTTTTGTTACCTCTCATAAAATACACACACACACACACACACACACACACACACACATACACACCCTTCATTTCTGATGTACCATTGTTTGTTGAAGCTAGGCTGGGAAGACTATTGTGGGAATAAAGCTGCCTATAAAACAAGATATCAGTGATTTGAAAACTCATTTTCAGCACATTTAAAAATAACCTAGAATCTAAAGAGATGACCCTCATGAATTATAGCATCTCTGATACCTTCATCTTTGAGGCTTTTTCATAAATTATTGTTTAGCCTATTCTATTAAAAGAATGGCTAATATTATAAACTATACTCTTAAATGATAACTGGATTTTTTAAAGAAAAATTTAAATATGTGTTTGGAAACTCATTGTTATTTTCCTAATTATTGTAAAAACAGCATAGTCAATGTAGCCATTATTACTTTAAAGAAATTTGCATTCCTGTGTTGCCTATTAAAATTTCTCATTACTTTATGATCATAACTCAACTATTCCAAGATTCCTACAATTATTCGATAGTAAATGTGGCTGCCTATTTTTCATTTTTATGGATCATATTATTTTTATTTAATTTTTTTGCCAGTTATAGGCTTGAACTCAGGGCCTAAGCACTGTCCTTGGACTTTTCTCACGGCTAGAGCTCTACTACTTGAGCCACAGCACCACTTCCAGCCTTTTTCAATGTTTGTGGTACTGAGGAATTGAATCCAGGTCTTCACGCATGTTAGGCAAGCACTCTACCACTAGGTCAAACTCCTAGTCCCCATATTATTTTTTATATTGTCTTTATGTAGCAGTACAAAGGAATTGTCATACTCTATGACCACAATTGCACCTTCACCCATGTCACACCTTTCATCATTCTCACCCATCGCTACCCAGCCCACCTTCCTCACTGTTCTTAATTTTGTAGGCTTTAGATTGGATTTTTTTTTACTGCATCCCCCCCTCACCTTTTCTTGATTTGTGGCTGTCTTCTGAAAGGAAAATAACATCATGACCCATGGTTGCTCTAAACCCACAACTGAGCAGAAAGACCCTGTCCTTTTATGAACAATAAGCTGCTATTGACCTGTCCTCAATTTCCTCATTAACCAAAGATGCATGTCAAATGACAGCAGTCAGGAGAAAAGTACTGGAAGTTTCCTAGAGCTACAAGCTGCTAACAGAAAACATTCATTCTAAATCAAAGATTAAATGTACTTATTCAATATGTACAATATTCAAGGGATTCCAATCCCTAGGTATTTTTTTGTTTGTTTACTATTTATTTATTTGTAATAAAAGACATAATACCTCTCCACTCATATCCGTGACTGGCATAAGTATTCGAGTACCAACCTAGCAAGCAAGCTAAGTATGCACAAGGCCCTGCAGTTCACACTGCATTATCAGCAAAAGAAAAGGCAGAAAAAGGCACAATTATTGCCTGCAAAGAGCTAAGTTTGTGGGTGAAGCTCTTTATCGTAGCAAGCAATTAAGAGAACATGTAAAACTAGCCCAAGAGAACTCAGAGCCTTGAGAGCATGCCTCCCCAAAGGAAGACTTGAACAAGAGCCCTTGAAAATGAAGTCTTGAAGGAGGCTGCCCAAGCAGAGAGCCTTGCTCAGACATTTCCCTCAGTGTGGAGGAGAACAAAAGGAGTGAAAAAGGGAACAAAGGCTGGTTGAGGAAGAGAAGCCACTATGGACTCCATAAGTTCTATAGACACTGGGATGCAAATGAAGTATTAATCAAGAGAATGTTCCCCCCCTCTCTAACTAGCATCATGTTCTAAATGAATTAATCAGCCAGACTATACCCTTTTCCCTATATCTGTCAAAATATCCACATTCTTATTTCCTTTATTGGCCAAACTGAGCTGATTTCCATTCATGACATTATCTTTGGGGAACATTTAAGATCCAAACCATAATATCCCACCTTGTTGATGATTTCCCTTAAAATGGAGAATGACTAAATCTAGAGAAACATTCATAAATTGAACTGCTGAGGTGAGTCCATTCTAAATCCTTTTAAAGAAAATAAATCCTTTTGTAGAAAATAAAGGTCTTCATCTCTATTACATTTTACTTCAATTTACCAAGGGTTCTTTAGAAATAGAGAATTTGCCCATTTTATAATTAAGACAGTGAAAGGATTGTTTTAATCCTGTTAATATAATCATTTTGGACAACTTAATGAATAAATTGAATTGCCACACAGTTGTTCCAGTTCCTTGGATTGGAATGGATTATGATTATACCCAAAATAGACCAGCTTGACTCTGCATACCCAATTTCATCCCTGCACGTAGAGGAGGTCTGAGGATGGCAGTTCTTCAAGGAGTAGAGCCTTCTTTGCCTGGACCTGGTGGAGAGAACCCTACTACACACTAGCTGGTGGGGGGAGGGGACTGCAAATGTCCCCCATAAAGCAAAAGCAAAATCCAAATGACAGAGGCAGCTGGCTGGAAATTCCCATACCCAAAATGTTTCATTCTTCCCATGACTCTGGCAATGAGAAGGTATGTCATATTTCTGCTTTACTTACCCCACACCCCTGCCCCACCCTAATCCATTCTGGTGCTTCCTCTCTTGTTCAGTAGCCCCAGGATTCTGTTATTGTTTAGGACCTTCTCCATAATAAGAGGATCACTTTCCCATTTTACAATTTGGAACAAAAGGGACTGAAACATTGAAGGAAAGATAAGGCTGGAATGTCATGTCCTGTATAGATAGACTTATCAACATTTGGGTTTATGAGATGAATTTCATCCAATGGAATAGACTCACTGGGATGCTGTATTTTTTATGCAACACATTTGCCCCGGGTTATTCCTAAATAAGTGTTTTAATGGCTCTGGGAAGTCCTTATTTACTTTAGTGGAGTTCAAAGGAAAAAGAAATATGCATGATGTTTCTGGAAAAATTGTTACTACACTAAAGAAATACAACTTTATCTCTCTGAATTAAAATGATGAATATAGAGTGAAAATAAGACAATACAAAATAAACCCCCCCCAATATGCACTGTAATAATGCACTGTATAATCATAGAGATGGATGAAGGAAGGAAGATAACAAAAGGGGGGAAATGTAGTCAAGAATCTAAGGTACATGTTACAAAACTAAGGGTAGGGGAAGGGGAGAAGGGAGGAAGAAGTGAGAGTGTGGGATGGGGGCCATTGATCAAGATATGTTGGGTCCATAAACTGCTTTGTTAAATGATAACTCCTTTGTACAATTAATTAAAGATAATAAAAATGTTTAAAAAAAGAAAAAAAGGGGGAAAACTCATAGTATCAGCTTGGATGCTCATCATGTATACATAAACAGATGCTTTTATTATCAGCAAACACTCAGATGGAAAATTTGGTGTGCCCAGAATTCTTCCATGGGTTTATTTTCTCACAAAACACCTATTGACAAAACTATTTTTACTTTCTTCCTTTCTTATCATTTTTCTCTTTTCATTAGCACATATTGATTGTAAAAATTGGCTCCATTGTGATACTTTCATAATGCACATAATATATTTTTATTTCTCTACCCTATTACTCTTTCTTATTCTCTCTTTGAAAATAATTTTAGCAGGCTTCAATGTTGTGTTTTCATACATGTGTAGGACATATTTGAGCATATTCCCCAGTCCTTCCTCCTCCAGAAATCTACTGACAATCTCTTATTTTACAAATGAAGAAGCAGGCCTGCAGATTAAACAACTCACAAGTATTTATAAATGCATAAGTACCAGAGCAGATTTGAACTCAGGGCCAATCTCCACAGGGTTCAGATACCTCTGACTGGAGAGTTTAGATTCTATGATGGCACCAGAAGACAAAAAGACCAGAAGAAATGGACTTCATCTGATAATGAGCACATTTTTACACCAGGAGTATAAAGTCCTTGGGTTGTTATTATTTCTTTGGTTCAACTTTTAGAAGAGGAAATATTTACAATCCTAAATGTAAATCAATAATATAGTGGAAGTAACAGAAATTCAACTGATCTTAGTGTTAGGAAGTATTCACATAAAAATGCATCATTTTAAAAGGCTGGGTTAAAACTAGAAAACTATTGAAACTAGAAAGACCAGGGTCTAAAGATATCAACAATTTTATACTAACATTAATATTCCATATTGTATCCTCCTTTCCTCCCTCCCTTTCTTCCTTCTTCCCTTTCTTTTCTATTTTTTTCTTTGTGATATTTATCTAATATAGTTTTATTCATCAAAAGCTCCAAAGCAATCTGTACTTTAAAACTTTCTGATTGTTTGTGCTTTTCACACTTGAAAGCATTGGATCACAGCACATGTGCTCAGGGGAAAAGGCTCACGGCCGTAAATATAGGAATATATTGGCCTGATTCTGTGAAAAGCATCATCATCAGTATTAAAATGTGTGTTCTGTAAACAATAATATGTAGACAGCTATAATTTACTAGCTCATGTGTTCATTAAAAAGTAAACACAGAAATATCTTTTAAGTCTTTAAACTAAGTTTGAGCTTATCTTGGATCATTTTCAAGGTATAAAAACCTATTAGAACCTATTAGTACTCTTGTAGATTGTTTTCCTCAAGCTTTGTTCCTTGTAAAATATTATTCTGCTGCTGATGAATAAGGTATTTTGATGCTTCTACTTTGATCTCATTATATGATCCTTCACACAATCTATAAACTCAGGCTTGAGATCCACCCCACTCATTCATCAGTTACTTCTCTCTCATGCCCAAGCACCACAGATACCATTGATTTTTGGCAGGCTGTTTTGTTTGTATTAGGTCTCTGTTTTTCTCCTTAAAATGAGATTTAAATTCTTTATCTTTTTCTTTATATCTTGAGTCAGATTTACAACTTTGTATTCTGTTATTTTAATTATGGTCCTGTGACTCCAACTAGAGAATAACAGCAATTTGCTACTGAGGTCGGAAACTTGTTATAAATACTAAGCTAGGTGAGAGAGATACCTCAGAACTGTGACTGGGTGAATACTTCATTTTCTCACTTTGAATGCAAATTATAGGTTTTTTAAATAAAGTGCTCCAGGGTGTCCAGAAGATGCACACTGAACATTAAAAAATTGGTCATGCCAGTAACCTAGTAAATAATAACTGAAAAGTGAAAACATTTGTTTATTCCTTTCACAATTACAGTTTTCTGTGACAACACCACATAAAAATTAACGAGCTCTGTAGTCTTCTCAGTTTTCTATGTACTTTACTTGGACTGGCCCTGAATGATTTCTGCTAATATAGACTATGAAACGCCTGTCTCACTAGCTACTACTTTTGAGGGTTTCTTTAAAATAATTTTATGCCTGTATTGGGGCTAGAATTTGGGGATTGTCCATTATCTTCTTTGTTTATGGCAGACATTCTACCACTTGAAAAATAGCTCCATTTCCAGTTTCGGGTGGTTAATTGGAGATAAGAGTCTCATGGACACTTTTTGCCCAGGCTGACTTTGAATGTCAGTCCTCAGGTCTCAGCTTTCAGAATAGCTAGGACATAGGTGTGAGCCACTGACTCATATCAATGTCATATCACAGCCACATCAGTAGCTAAATATGGGGCAAAAAGATCCTTATTTCACTCTGACACTCTTCAGAAAAGAGAGAGAGAATACCCTTCCAACAACATGGCTCTTGAAACATGCTATTCAGTTGAAGTACCAACAATGAAACTAGAGAAACTACAACTGAAGTCATACACTCATCAGAACACCTATCTCTAGCTTTTGATCAAGGTCATCAGTGGTGGTCCCTGAAAATCGTTTTTTTCCAGGATCTATAACTTCTGAGAATGTCAAGCTGATATGTTTCAGCACTGACATTCTCTCATCTATATACAGTTTACTAAAAGCATGTCCCCATAATTACCAGTCAATACTATTGTCAGCATGATGGTGGTTCAAGATCCCAAGAAATCAATGGCCGACTGTACTTCGACACACCCTGCACACATGATTCTGCTTTCTGCTACCTCTTTGCCCCAAAGGTCTGATAGATAAAAGCCACTGTTCCAAAGCTAGTCTTTTGCATAGAGAAAAGAAGTCACGGGTAGGTTATTAATAGTCCTTGGATTTTCTAGCTGTCATTTCCAGGATAAGAGCAAGGAAAGGATCTGCAGACATGTTGGCAAATGACAGCATTGGTTCATATAAGTAAGTAGAACTAGAGAACTGGATAGTTAAAGTCAAGCAGAGCCCACAGAAGTATGAGTGCTGTTCATGTATTTTTAAGTCATTCCTATCATAACTCATTGATCCAGCAGCTATTTGCCAAACTCCTGCCATGTGCCACACACTTATTGTAAGTACTAGAAAAAATGAAAATAAAGAAAATCAAATACCTGTCTATAGGAAATTGACAGTGTCAGGAAATAAAGACAAATATAAAAATGATTATGTAATACAAATGTGGTCTATACCACCTAAGGTGCTGTGATACCACCTAAGGTTTTCTTGATATTAGAAAGGACTTTCAGTAGCCAGTTTGATTTAAAAAACATGAGTTTATTTACTTCCAGTGGAAAATGTTGACCATTACATGTTTTCCTCTATTTATACATTCTATAAAATTAAATTTTATTCTCCACAAACCTAAGACATATTAACATTAGTATATTATAGTCTATGCTTGGTTTTTGATGAAATGTTTGTTATCTTTTTTTGCCAGTCCTGGGCTTGAGCTCAGGGCCTGAGCACTGTCCTTGGACTTTCTCAAGGCTAGAGCTCTACCACTTGAGCCTCAGTACCACTTCCAGCTTTTTTCTATGTTTGTGGTTCCGAGGAATCGAACCTGGGTTTTCATACATGCTAGGCAAGCACTCTACCACTAGGTCAACCTCCCAGCCTATGTTTGCTATTTTGAAAGATGACAATTGTTCAAAATCCAAATACTTTGGCTGGGGGCAGTTAGCTATAGGGAAATTGTATCACAGGCATTTAAACCCACAGAGAAGCAGCACTACCACACAAGTAAGTAGAGAGACATGACATGCAATATGCCTACATGTTATTCATATATTTAGAAGTTAAAAAGTACAATGCTTGGACTTAAAAGGTTTTTGTTTTCCTTATGAATAGATTTTCATAGAAATTCCATAAAGTTATCATCCATGTAGCACTCACATTATCTATCTATCTATCTATCTATCTATCTATCTATCTATCTATCTATCAATCAAAAGTTGGGAAGCCATGAAATCAGATTGAGTGGTAAACTAGGTAACTCATTTACTGAGCCAGCGTGAAGTGTATTTGTGAAGGATGGGGATAGGGTAGAGGGGAAAGGGGAAAAGAAGAGGTACTTTAATCCCAACAGATCACGGTATGTCTGAGATTCAGGCAGTAAGGAAGTTGGCAAAAATAGAGATTTAACTTACTGTTCAAGAAGATTACAAAGTGATTGTTGTCCTTAATGTACTATGTTGTCTCTCATCTCCTTTGCTGTCCCTTGGGTATCTCATATTGTTACAGTATCTCACTTTGTTATCTGATATATTGAATTTATTTGTATTTGGTTATTTGAAATTGGATAGGGAGGGGGGGAAAACCAAGACGGGTGGGGGGGTAGGGGGAGGTTAATGGGTACCAAGACATGTGAAAGGGTATCAATGTATGTGAATTAATGCACCTTCTATCTGGCAAATATCATGTAACCCTTTTATTAATTACAATAAAAATTTTTTAAAAAAAAGAAGATTACAAAGATGCCAGGCACTGATGGCTCACAGCTGTAATCCTACCTACTCAGTAGGCTGAGATTGGGGGATCATGGTTCAAAGCATGAAAATCTATGAGACTCTGATATCCAGTTAACCACCAAACACCCAAGTGTGGAGCTATAGCTCGTCTGTTATAGTACTAGTCTTGAGAAAAAAAAAACCTCAGGAATAGTGCCCATTTCCTGAGTTCGAGCTCAAGAACCAGCATATACAAACACAACTCTAAAGAGAGGTTACAACCAGCCATGGACGGCTCAAGCCTATAATCTTGGCTACTTGGAAATTACAGATTGTGGAATTGTGGTGGGAGTTCAGCCTGAGCATAAAAATGCACAAGACTGCAACTCATTCCATGGGTGGGCAAAGTGATGCATTCCTATTATCCCCAGCAACTAAGGGGAAGCACAAGTAGACCTGGATAAAACCTGAGACTTTGCCTTAAAAATAATTAATGGAAAAAAGACGCTATAAGTGTAGCTCAAGTGGTAGAATGCCTGTACAGAAAATACAAGGCCCTGAGTTCAGTCATTAGCACTGACTAAAGACAAGTTGATTTGGAAATATGATAGACTTTCACACCCAATAAAGGAGCTTGGATTGGCTGGGTCTAGAAATTTATAACAGGATTTGAGATCAAATAAGGTTTACAATAGGGAAAAACCTAGATACATAAGGCCATATAGGATGAGGCTAAATGAAAGGACCTCTGAGATGTAGAAACAAGAGTCATATAAGGTGTGACTATTGTTCTTTTTTTAATATATTTTTTTATTGTAATTAATAGAAGGGTTACATGATATTTGCCAGATAAATGGTGCATTAATTTCCATAAATTGATACCCTTTCACATGTCTTGGTCCCCATTTCCCTTCCCCCCTCCCCCCACACCACATCTTGTTTTCCCCCGTTCCCTATCCAATTTCAGATAACCAAATACAAATAGTGACTGTTGTTCTTAATGTACTATGTTATTTCTCATCTTACCTTGTTATCTGATATATTGTATATATAGGATAGGGAAGGGGAGAAAACAAGATGAGGGGAAGGGGTGGGGGAGGGAAATGGGGACAAAAACATGAGAACCGGTAGCAATGATTGTTAAGAAATGTACCTTCTATCTGGCGAATATAATGTAACCCTTCTATTAATTACAACAAAAAAAATTTAAAAAATAAGTTGCTAGGATCAGGTAGAAAAGTAATTCTGGCTGTATTTCATCTGATGTTTGCATAGTAAGTTGACGGGTTTTTTTTTGCCAGTTCTGGGCTTGAGCTCAGGGTCTGAGCACTGTCCTTGGACTTTCTCAAGGCTAGAGCTCTACCACTTGAGCCTCAGCCCCACTTCTGGGTTTTTTCCATGTATGTGGTACCAAGGAAGTGAACCTGGGTCTTCATGCATGCTAGGCAAGCATTCTACCATTCTACCACTAGACCAAATTCCCAGCCCCAGTAAGTTGGCTTTTAAAAATTTTTTGTTTGTTTGTTTTGTGCAGATCCTGGGCCTTGTACTCAGGGCACAAAAGGTGCATGTTATCCATTTGCCATGTGTGAATCATTCCTAAATAAATCTGATAAGAGACTGGAGAAAGACTTGGAATCAATATTAATATTGTGAGGGAAATAAACGTAACAACCTCTAGGCTTTGAAACAGGGCAGACTGGGAAACGTTCCCATTCCAAGTGCATGACAGTGTTGTCAGAGAGCTTTGGAGAAGGAATGTGTGATCTGAGAAGAAATGTTTGTGCCTCTCCTTCTCTCCCTCCCACCCTCCTTCTCTCACGCCTTCCTTCCCTCCTCTGTTCAACCTTTGCTGTTTTCTTCTCCTTTCTCCCCTCCCTCCCTCATTCCTCCCTCTGTTATTTCTTCTCTCCCTGCCTTCTTCCCTCCTTAACTTATTCTTGTTTTCTTTCCTCCCTCCCTCACGTCCTCCATCCCTCCCTCTCTTCCTTCCTTCCTTCCTTCCTTCCTTCCTTCCTTCCTTCCTTCCTTCCTTCCTTCCCCTACCTCCTTCCCTACTCTCTCCCTCCTCTCCTACTCTCTCCCTCTTTCTCTTCCTTCCTTTATTCCTTAAAAAAACTATTTTTCCTGTAACTTCTCACATAGTCAAGCATTTGCTTCTGAGGCCTGTACTAATTTTTAAGACACAATTTATACCTATTCCATCTAGGCTGTAATCAGGAAGTTGGTGTTTTTGAGGTGTGAATATGAAGCATTTTAAGAATGTAGTAGGAAAGACAGTAGCACTTTGGGGATGGCTGCTTAATGGAGAGAAAGGCCTAATGAATACTTTAAGTTATCTAGGTCTTTTCATCCATGGTAATTAGCCTTAACAAGGCAAATTTAAAAAAGGTTCTTTATAACTCTTGTAGAGTGCAACTTTCCACCTAGCATTTCTTGTCTCCTTATAAGTTTGTAACCTGAGGCAATCCCACATAGGCCCTATGGGGAAAATATATTTGAAAGTTGTGCTGACAGCGCTTGCCTTTATTAATTTTCTAAAAGTAATCTATTGTAACATTCATTTTTATGTTTACTATTCAAGACCTTAGGATGGAGACTTAAATTTTGTTAGGGTTTTGCTATTTTAAAAAATTAGAAGATATAAATGAAGAACTTGTGACCCAAACACATCTCAATTATATCTTCTGACATACCACATCTTTCCCAAAAGAATGATATCTATACCATATAATTTCTCTTAAGGAATTTTCTTTATCATGTGTTGACTCATTCCTGAGAACTATAGACACTAAGCCATCTTGTATTTCACAGATAACAGTGGATGACAAATAATGAGTCTCTACTCTTAGCTTTCTCTCTCTTTAGTTTGGTTTAAAGTATCCCTGCTGGTCTCTCTTCCTGCCTGGGTGACACACTTACACACAAATCTTCCTGGCTTCAGAATTCTTCACCACATGCTCTGCCACCAGGACTCTTTTTCCGCCTTGTTGCACATTTCTGTAGCCAGTTGTTCTTAAGGTGACAAGAAGAGAGACTTCTAATTGATCACCTTACTTCCCACACAATTTATTGGAGGTTGACACACTCCCTGCCATTTTTTTGCTTCTTTCTACAGGTTGAAGGGTCCATTCATTATAGAGATGTCTTCATTAAAGAAACCACTCCAAACTTCTAGTAGATTAAGCCATTTAGCTGTAGAGTAAGATCATGTGCGATTTTATTACAACTCATATCCCCTGTCTTTCCCTGTTAAGTTAATAAGCTGCATATAAATTTTCTTTTCATTTTTTATGAGTTTGTTGGACTTTGATTTTACCCTATATTATCTGAGGACTACTTCTATTAATTGCTGCTTGTCTTTATTTCTTCATACATACGTATGCCTTTATATAGAGACATTATTGCCAGCCATTGGTAGCTCCCACCTGTAATTCTAGCTATGTAGAAGAGTGAGATCTGAGGATCGCAGTTCACAAATAACATGGCATGAAAGTTTGTAACACTCTTACCTCCAATAACCTATAAAAAAAAACTGGAAATAGAGCGGTGGCTCAAGTAGTAGGACTTCAGCCTTGTGTGAAAATGTGAATATTTACCCAGGTCCTAAACTCAAGCCCAGAATTTGCATATGTGCCCTCATGTGCATGTGTATGTGCACACACACACACACACACACACACACACACACACAAATAGACATTACTGAACTGATATCAATATCTGTCCTTTTTACATTGAACATATTGGTCACTTTTTTTTCTTTTCTGATAAACCTAGGCATGTGTGCATGTATGTGTGTTCTCATCTGTGATCAACAAAGGTTAAACAGAAACTGAGTTCAGCCTATGGCCACTCTGCACATCTGTCACATTTTTTGGGAATTCCTACCCTAAGGAAATATATATATATACCTTGTATCCCCTGAAATATGTCTTAGTCAGACAAATATGAAGGCCAGACACTTCTGTGACTTGGATGCGGTATGGGATTTTGCCTGTTTTTCTCTCATCGGTCTGAGCATCTTGTCTCTCTTCTCATACCTTTATATTCCCTAGCAGCTTATGCAGCAGACAGAAGCAACTTTTTGCTGAGTAAGTGAATATGCAAAGGAGTGAATGGCATAGCCTTGACATTCTAGGAGTGGTGGTTATGACTTGTCCTATTTTTTTCATTACTCCAATATTCCAAGCCAGTGATCTCTTTGGGGAGATTATTTTCTTGAGCTACCTAGAGAATTATTGAATAGTAGACAAAAAAAGTGGACAAAAATATGTTAGAAGTCAATTGCTGATTAAGATAAGAAACTCAGAAGTTTTTATCCCTGTCCTTTGATACAGTGAGAAATTTACCTGTCTAGTTCTAAACTTTTGCAGAAACTCAAGGATGTTTATTAACAAAATTCAACCACAATACATCTTCTCTGGAGACCATGGACTGAAAAGGATGAGAAAATATGGAGGGGGAAATGCCTTGGTAAAAGGAAGTCAAAAAACTGGTGGCTCCTGTTGTAGAGCAGTATCCTTGAGCCCAAAGAGGCTCAGGGACAGTGCCCAGGCCCTAAGTTCAAGTCCCAACCACTAACAACAACAAAGTCAACTAATAGTCAATTGTGATTAACAGAACAACCATGGACAATGAAAAATTTCCATCCAGAGTTAAGATTAGGGATGGAATGTAGCTCAGTGGCAAGGCACTCACCTAACAAGTGCAATGTCCTGGATTCAATCCCCAGTACCAAAAGAGAAATGACAAAAAATGCAGTTAAAAAAGCAGAGTTAAGATTTGCAAGGCTATTGCCAAAGCCTTTATGGTTCATGCTTATAAACCTTGCTACTCAATAGGCTGAGGTTTGAGAATTCCAATTTGTAGAGAGCCTGAGCAGACAAACTAGAGACTTTTGTCTACAATTAGCCAGTGAAAATCCAGAAGTGGAGGCATGGCTTAAGTGGTAGAGTGCCAGCAATGAATACGAAAACCCAGCAGGAGCACCAGGCACAGAGTAAAAAATGCAATGGCGTGAGTCCAAGCCCTAGTACTAGAACTGAAAAATAACTTGTAAGATTAGAGACATAGACAGTGAGATAACTATTATATTGAGATTCCCTGAAAAGTAATGATTTCGTGATTTCCTCCCTTCCCTATCCGACTTCAAATAACCAAATATAATGTAACAATAAAAATATATGAAAAAACAATAAAAAAGAAGAAAAGTAATGATTTCTTTCCATTAGCTAATTTGATTGTATTGACTTAGGTGTATTTTGATGACTTGTTTATAGCTCACTCTAATCAGATAGTATTTTTTAATTAAATTTTAAGTGTTAAGAATTATGGGTCCAACAATGTATCCAATTGCAATATTTTTAATTTTGTTTCACTCTTATTACAAGTGTAAAAAATTCTAAGAAATGTGCAAGTAAATAAAGAAGAGTTACAAAGACAACAAATCAGAGCTTAGACTCTTTCTGGTATTCATATGGGCTTCTTAGCAGTAGGTGTTCCACTTTCTATTCAATATTCAATAATGAGCAACAAGTTTGAGAAGCACATCTAGTATTTAACAAATTCGAATCTCCCTCATCCCTCTACCACTTGCCCTAAACAAAATGAAGCTTTGCAATGTGCTTCCTCAGAGTTCTATAATTCTCACTGTACTTTGGCTCCAGTTTTGAGGAATGTTTTAATCACTTATCTTTCTTTGACTAAAATGTGAAGTCCTAGGTCTCATTCATCTTCTTTTCTAATGGGTTAACACAAGGATGTTCAGTAACAAAATTCAATTACAATATTTCTATGAGACCATGGACTGAAAGTGATGATAAGGAAAGATGGAATGGGGACCACTGAGAAGCCCCCATCTTCACAGTGACATAAGATGGTGATGGTAAGAGGGCAAGAAGGGCCAGGCAGTGGGGGCTCACACCCATAATTGTAGCTGCTTAGAAGGCTGAGATCTGATGACTACAATTTAAAGACAGCCTGGAAAAGAAAGTCCATGAGATTTGTATCTCCAATGAAGCACCAAAAAAAAAAAAAAAAAAAACAGAAAAGCAAAAGAATTTAAACAAACAAACAAACAATACCGAGGCCTTGAGTTCAAGCCCCAGACTAGCACCCAAATAAAAGGAGGGAAAGATGATGTGGCCCAAAAGTGCAATAGACATTCATTTTTCCCCTAAATGTGGGGCTGGAGATTATAAATAGGTAATGTCCTAAACTGATGAGAAGAACACCAAAGAATTAAATTAGAGCTGAGGTATAGGGTGTTTCACACCTTGAAAACTTTGTTCCATAAATGTTATAAAGTTAGTCTTTCCACCCTTACTGCACATTTTAAATTATAGGCTCCATCTACTGATTTCTTCTACTTCATGTTAACTTTAACTGATTTTTTTCCCACATCTATTCAAAGAACTGAAGGATTAAAGAGTTAAAGGAATAATATTGATTAAAACACAGTCTCACAGTAGCCACAATGAATTGTGGTTAATACAATTTGCAAAAAAAAAGAAGAAGAAAAGGTTTAAATGGATATTGGAAGGGTAAGCAGTATACCTCAGCCATTTCATCCACTGAGAGATTTAAAGCAGTCCCAAGCAAGCCTATTTTTCCCTATTCACAAAATGGGATAACAAGACATATACCTGTAGGGCTGTTGTAGAGATTAATGGGGTTGATTGTCAGACACTTTTAAAGAATGGTTGCAATTCTGTTCATTTTTCAAGGAAGAAATGACACATGCTGGGAAAGAGAGGTGATATGTGCTGGAAGAGGGCTAAGGTACTTCACAGATAGACAAAGCATGTGTTAGATGTGACACTGCAAGTTGAATTTGCACAGGTGGAAACAGGAACTGAAATCTGTAGAAAGAAGCCAAGGAATTAACTGTAGTTGTGTCTTTATTCTCATACTACCTTGAACTTCGCATTCTCCCCTAGCCACCATTCTACAGTCACACTCTTGTTTACAACAAAAGTCCTTGGGAAAGTTGTCTGATTCCTGTGTGCTTCACTTTCTTTGTTACTGTTTCCTTTATAACCATGGAAGTATGCTTTCTCTCCACATTCTAGCAATCAATTCTTGTCAAAATCACTTCTGGTGTGCACATTACCCAATCCACTGGTGAGAGTTCAGAATAATTCACCTTTCTTGGTTTATTGGTGTCCTGGACATGCATGATTAATCCTCCTTTCTTGAAATTTGTGGGGTTTTTTTCAATTTGGCTTTTTGGATTCCTTTCATGAGTGTGTGTGTGTGTGTGTGTGTGTGTGTGTGTGTGTGTGTGTGTGTGTTGAAACTGAGGCTGAGGCTTGAACTCAAGGACTGGGCACTGCACATAGATTTTTGCCCTCAGGTAGTGCACACTTTACCACTTGAGTCACACCTCTGCATCCAGCTTTTGACTGTTTGACTGGAAGTAAAAGTCTCACCCAAGTTTACCCCTACTGGTTTTGAACTGCAAACTTCAGATCTCAGCCAAGAGGCTAGAATTACAGGCTTGAGCCACATGTAAGATTTGTTACATTTTGTATTTTCATCACCTCACAATTCCTCTTGCTTTTGACATATTTTTCTCTTCCCTGCTCAAAGTCTGCTTTTAAGAATCCTGCATTTATCTGGACACATGTGAACATCTGCACTTTGACATAGTTCCCTATCATGGCTCTCCCAAGGGTGGTCTAAGCCATTGTTTTGTTTTTAGGGTAATCTGCTTGGGAATTTCTATTTATGCTCCAAATGCCATTGAAAAGCCATTGAATATTACACAAAGTATGCCAGTATGAAAAATATCATCAACTGCCATTTTATTTCAAGTTGGGCTTCAGCACAGCAAACTGGTCCAAATTTGATGAAAACTAAATCCAAGTCACCATAAGCAGAGAGATGTAAAACAATGAGAAAAATTTTAAAGCAGAAAACAAGCAACATGCTCACCCTGTTAGAGCTCTGTATAATGGAATTGTTTTTCCTACAATTTTTCTGACCTATTACTTGTGTTCAGGTTATTTTTTTCTGTTACAGTCAATATTGTTTTGTTGTTTGTAAAATATGAAGATGAAGATTCCATTGTAGATGACAATGTTGGTTTATTTCTTTATTTAATATTCTGATTTTCAAATAGGAATGATAAGTTTGTTACAGTGCTTGAAATAAGCAAGTCATACAAATTCAGCATTCAATATAAATTTACTACCAATTCTATTATGAATGGTCATTATTATACTCTACTAAGAGCTATTTACTGCTGAATTCCTCTCTATAGTATAAACATCTTGTTCACTTTCTAAATGAAATCTATTTGTGTGAATGTCTGAACATTTCCTAAAGATAAAGGGAAGGCCAAACAATAGTTCTTTGAACTAAAACTGAAGATTCTCAAAAGAAGTAAAAGTTAAGTTTCTAGGATGAAGGAAAAGGTTAGCATGATGTGCTATTTTACTAAATAATATTATATTAATTTTAAGATACAACCATCATATTGTTTAAACAACCTTTGAATAGACAATGTGTACAACAATTCTAATAGAAAAGGAATGAAACTCCATTCCAAGTAAGTTCACACCCAGAAATATAAAACTTATTCAGAAAAATAAATTGTTCCACACAGCCAGCCCAAAGATCTGAAAAATAAACACTTACCACAAATCTACTCAAGGATATTTAGATATGAACTGTAACAAACACCAAGAAAATTGAATTCTAGTAACATTTTATATAAAAATGCACATTGTAGTTTTGGATTATAGGTAATATAATAAGTCCAAAGTATATTTTAATTGAAATGGAGGCATTTTTACTACATAAAAACAGTTGGAAGTTACTAGTTACAAATCTCTACTCTTCCAGAATATACTATTTTGTTCATGACCTCTATGTTTTCCTTTTCCATTTTGTTCCAGATCTAACTTATGAATAATTAATACCATATACTAGAAGTTGTATAGAAAGCAACAGCAAAAACATTTTGGTAATGTGTATACATCAAAATTTTTAGTAAATCCAATTGATAGACTTGAATAAGAATCCTTAGTAATAGAACACTGTAAGTTATCTTAGTGTGGATTGATACTTTACAATGACTATTAGAGGTCAACTTACCACTTATAAATATGCCATACACACACACACACACACACACACACACACACACACACACACACAAATAGGCCACACAGACGAATACTGTTGACTGTCGAAATTGGTAAGATAGTTATTTTTCTCATCTTTGAAATAAAAATATGATTCTTATCTAAGCAAGAATGTGATCAGGTAGTCTTGCCTAGTTATATGCCACTCATGTTTTCCTCATGAATATATATTAGTGACTTTAGAATCTAGGACAGTCACTGTCTTTTAAATGCATTGAAAAAAATGACATTAATGAAAAGAGGGAATTAGGAGTTAGTAAGACCTTGTTCTGTCAAGTTTAGTACCTGTTCTAAAAACAATGATCCTGAATTTTAAGCTAAACCGTCTCTTCCAGTTAAAATTCCCTTCTTGCCAAATAATGTTGCAGAGAACTTTTAAAAGTCAAATGGAAATCAGCCTTGGTAAAATAATAGTTGTTGCTTTTCCTAAGTGACACAGTAGCAAATACTATTGAACACTGTCTCTAGTCAATAGTGTGCCTTTACAAATGATTCAGTTACTAATAATGTACTAGATAGCTTTAGACTTGATAAAATCATTAACAATATTAATGTTATGTTAAAGGGGCTGAAAGAGACTCAGCCCTTTTATCTTGGATTTCTCTTTCTTTGTGGGAAAGTGGTTTGGTTTTTACTTCTTCTTTCTCACAATGTTGAATAAAAGCATTGTTCTCTCTCTGAGTTTATATTATAAATTAATAATGCTTTGCCCTAACACTGTGAAGTGTTCAGCCTCTGCTGGGCAGAGTCAAGCATCAGAAACCTTGGTGGTTAATAAACGATCACTTTAGAAAAAAAAATTGTGCCAGGAAAATGATATTCACATCAGACCTCCAGGGCATTTTGTCTCAGTGAATTCCCCCAGGTATGTAGAGTATGATGATGAAAAGATCCTCCTGGGAACTTCTTCTAGGAAGGGTATTTGTGTGCTTCAGCCTAGCCATCAGAAATAGCTGAAAATCTTGAGAGGCAGCAACCATCAACACCCAGGAAGAGGCCACTTCTGCCTATAAACAGAGCTGAGCAAAGAAATGCTAATACAGATTTAAAGGAAAGTTATCCGGGGCTACTCTGATGTCTGATGGTGCTCATTAAGTAACCTGAAAAAAATCTTTAATAAAAAAGTCATGTGTAATATATAAAATTTGTCTTCTAGTACCTTTGAGTTAAGAGAGTAGGCATCACCGTGGCATAACCATTAAGCATAAATGCTTAAGCAGTTTAAAGGACTGTAGTCAGAAGCACTTAAAAGCTCTAGTGAAATTGTTTCTACTACAGACTATTTGAAGCATTATAAATACTTAAAGATTGCTTTTCATATGGCTTACTGTCATTTTTCAAGTGGCTCCTCTTCCTCCTCCTCTGCTGCCACTTCTCCTTCTCCTTCTCCTTCTTCTCCTCCTTCTCCTCTTTCTTCTTCTTCTTCTTCTTCTTCTTCTTCTTCTTCTTCTTCTTCTCCTTCTCCTTCTCCTTCTCCTTCTCCTTCTCCTTCTCCTTCTCCTTCTCCTTCTCCTTCTCCTTCTCCTTCTCCTTCTCCTTCTCCTTCTCCTTCTTCTTCTTCTTCTTCTTCTTCTTCTTCTTCTTCTTCTTCTTCTTCTTCTTCCTCCTCCTCCTCCTCCTCCTCTTCCTCCTCCTCACCCTCCTTCTTCTTGATAAAGCAGTGAAGATAAAAAATTTCTCCCATTTCTTCATAAGGGAATGCAATGCATGTGTCATTACTTCTTCAGTGTGAAGGTCATTGTTCTTGTGTGATACTTATCAGGCTTTGCTACAAGACATGGATTAGTCAGAGGCTGAACTTGACTTGGGGTGGTGGTCTTCAAAGGCACAGCAAGATGCAGACTGGCAGCAAGGGAAATGTGCAAGTGAGGTGCTGTGTCAAAGTAGTTACCACCCTGAAGTGCAAACTTATGTTCAGTCCTGGGATCATTTGAATTCTGGGAGAAGAACTGATTGGTTTATGAATTCAGACAAATTATCATCCTCCTTCTGACATTATTACAAGTTAGTCAGTAAGGACAGTTAAGGGGGTTGCATGACAAATGTCTTAGGAAATGCAAAATGCAAAGCCTGTGGGTTGCTATTCAGCATGGGAAGGCTGGTTTGGTTGTGATTTTCTAAATGCAGAGAACATAAAACTGACCTAGCACAGAAGGGCTATGACTTCTTTGTGCCTCATATATGACTGGAAAAAAATCCATTCATTCCTCAGATTTTTCTCTCACCGTCTGGAACTTTGCAATGTGAATTGGATACTTTCATAAAATGGCTTCCTTTTTATCCTTGTTACCACATCTGTTAATTTCTGACTCTCTTGAAACCTGTGTGTCTTGACTCTTGTGAGTACTCGGTCCTCGGGGTGAACTCACTGAGCTACTTAGTTTTCACTGCAAATAACTTTAGTTCTCTTGACAATACTTTGTCCTTACCTTCAGAATTCCTTCAGTGGTTTATCAGGATGGTCCAGTAACATGGCTTAGGAGCTGAGAATTTGAAAATGAAGGTACACCTGTGTGCCTCGGCAAGGAAAAACTTATTAATATAACAAGTAGCAAGCTTTTGATAAGATCCACACACCATATTGAAGACTATATTTTGCCACTGATATTGCCCTCAAATTCATGAAGATGGTTACTGTTATTCATCACAATTTACAGATGCAGGAAATGAACTTGTGGACTGACTTTTCCCCAGTCAACTGGGACTCTAACCAGACAGGTGAGCTTTCTACTGAGCTCATCCTTGGGGAAAATAATACAAGTAACCTGGCAAGGTGTTAGGTGAACAGATTTTTAACAATTTTATTAGACTTCAGAAACATGAACTGTGTCTATAGCTATGATATTTGGGAAGAATAGATGGAGTTGGTGGAGCCTGGAATTTGAATTGCAAAAGAAGTTCAAGCACCACAATAGAAAACATTTTTATAGCACTATGTATGTGCTAGAGATTTCATATTGAGGTGACTTCTGCCTCACAGAGCCTTATGGATTAGACACTATTTCTATCCCCTCAGTCTACAGGCAAGGGAACTGAAGCACTAAGTAAAAGCACAGAGACAACTTACCCAGGCTACCCACCTGGTGAGAGAAGTACTCAGAGCTACAGCAGAGAGTTAGGACCCTCTCAGTCCCAAAGAAGATGTCTCTGGCAAGGATAAAACATTTTTTTTTTGGCACATGGGCTTTTTCTCTGGGCCATGGAGGAAAAAAGCATTGGAAGCAAGAGTTTCTTTTCTGAGCAGCAGATTGCACAGGTGTTTATGGACATTGTATTGGACTCAGTGAGGGCCCTGCAGCATGTTCAAGTTGTCTGAGGCCTTTGCTGTTCAACGTTTTCTTACCTGTGAAGGTGGCTGTATTAAGTCTCAGTTGAGACACATACTTAAAACCTGACCATCCCTCCATTACATAATCTAATTCTGAGCAAGAATATCACCATTACACCTCACTCACTTGTTTGTTTGTTTGTTTGTTTGTTTGTTTTGCCAGCTTTAGGGCTTGAATCCTGGGCCTGTATGCTGGCCTTAAGCTCTTGTTCAAGGCTAGCTAGCACTCTACCACTTGAACTACGGTTCCACTTCCAGCTTTGGCTGTGATTCATCGGAGATGATAGGGTCATGGACTTTCCTTCCTGAGCTGACCTGGAACCATGGTCCTCAGATCTCAGTCTCCTGAGTAGCTATACGCTTCACTTTTGTTATATATATATATATATATATATATATATATATATATATATATATATATATATATAATTTTTTGCCAGTCCTGGGGCTGGAATTCGGGGCCTGGGCACTGTCCTTGAGCTCTCAAGGCTAGTGTTCTACCTCTTGAGCCACAGGAACACTTCTATTTTTTTCTTTATATGTGGTACAGGGGAATCAAACCCAGGGCTTTGTGTATGCTAGGCAAGCACTCCACAACCAGGCCACACTCCTGGCCCATGCTTCACTTTTAAAACATTGGCCTCTCCAGGGAAAGCAGAACAAGTAAGATGCGTGTGTGTGTGTGTGTGTGTGTGTGTGTGTGTAATAAGGCTATAAGTCCTCTATTTTAAGGAATTTCCTCCCATTTTGATGGAAACTAATGAATCCTGTGGTTAGCAGCTGGCCAGTTGAAGAGCCAGAGAGCTACTGATGTGAATGGAGCTGAAGGAGGCCAATGACTGGTGATTCAGAATGTCTTTGTTTACAACTCAATCCAAAGGCAGAAAAAGGAAAATGAATAGTGTTTCTGCATGAACCAGTGTGTTCCTCCATGAAGAGGAACAGCCCTCACTCTCAGGAGGATGAAACTTGCTGTTCTGTTTTTTGTTTTGTTTTGTTTTGTTTTTTAATTTTTTATTGTAATTAATAAAAGGGTTACATGATATTTGCCAGATAGAAGGTGCATTAATTCATATACATTGATACCCTTTCACATGTCTTGGTACCCATTACCCTCCCCCCACCCCCCGCTGTTCTGTTTAATGTGCCAAGGAGAGGAGGAGACACACCATGATACTCAGCCATCTTATGTGTTCATCTCACCGAGAAACATGCTCTCAGATACATCCAGAGTAATTTTTGACCAACTTTCTGGACACTTTGCAAAATGAACTATCACATCTTTGTCATTCTACCCACAAGGACAGACTCTAACAGGAAAGAAATGGGATTTCTTTCTTGTTCTCCCATGAGTCTGCCAGCACTTAGAACAGTATTTGGAATACAGAAAATAAGACATTTTATTTCTGGACAAAATGAGACACAAATAGATTTTAACTAAGTTTATTTCACTCCCTCTCCCCCATAATCTTGGGTACCTGTTCTTAATATCTTCCAACTAAGATTTTTTTCCATATAATTTTTATTGTAATTAATAGAAGGGTTACATTACATTCACCAGATAGAAGGTGCATTACTTCACATGCATTGATACCCTTTCTTATGTCTTGGTCCCCATTTCTCTCCCCCCCACCCCCCCTCATCTTGTTTTCCCCCCTTTCCTACCCAATTTCAAATAACCAAATATGCATATATCCAATATATCAGATAACAAAGTGAAATACTGTAACAATATGAGATAACCAAGGGAAAGCAAAAGAGATGAGAGATAACATAGTACATTAAGGACAACAATCACTCATTATATGGGTTTTGGTTCTATATCCTAGAGGTCCTTTCATTTAGCGTCATACTGTATGGCCTTATGTATCTAGGTTTTGCTCTATTGCAAATCTCTGCTAGAAGAGTCCAAGGTTTCTACTGATTATGGCAAATGAGGGAAACATGAGCCTATGTTCCTTTGAGTCTGGCTAACTTCACTTAATATGATTTTTTCTAAGTCTTTCCATTTCCTTACAAATGGGGAGATGTTGTTCTTTCTGACAGCAGCATCGAATTCCATTGTGTATAAATACCACATCTTGTTGGTCCACTCATCAACTGAGAGACATCTGGGTTGGTTCCATACCTGCAGAAAACTAAAGTTGGATGCTTCTTTGTCACCCTGCACTAGAATTAACTCCAAATGGATCAAAGACCTGGAGGTAAAAGCTGACACACTGAAAACTTTACAAGAAGGAATAGGAGACACACTAGGCCTCCTTGGCACAGGTCAAAACTTTCTTAATAAGGACAAAGAAACACAACAAATCAGAGAAAGGCTGGATAAGTGGGACTGCATTAAACTGCAGAGCTTCTGTATGGCAAAGGACATAGGTAGCAAACTATCTAGAAAGCCTACAGAATGGGAGAAGATCTTCACTAACCATAACAGACAAAGGCCTCATATCTAAAATATATCAACAGCTCCAAAAATTGAAGCACTCCAAAACTAATCTCCAAAGAAACGACCATCCCATCAAAAGATGGGCCAAAGACTTAAAGAGAGTCTTCTCTGAAGAAGAAATAAGAATGGCCTATAGACACATGAAGAAATGCTCAACATCTCTGGTCATAAAAGAAATGCAAATCAAAACAACTCTAAGATTCCACCTCACTCCAGTTAGAATGGCCAGGATCAGGAAAACGAATAACAACAGATGCTGGAGGGGATGTGGCCAGGAGGGATCACTACTACACTGCTGGTGGGAGTGAAAACTCGTTCAACCAGTATGGCAGTGCCTCAAAAGGCTAAACATAGAGCTCCCCTATGACCCAGCAATTCCACTACTTGGCATTTACCCAATTGTCCAGAAACAAGAGCATACTAAATCCACTAGCACAACGATGTTCATTGCAGCACTATTTACCAACTAAGTTTTATGCATATCACAAAGAGGGGTCAGGCTTCTACTTTCCATTCCTCAGATCTGTTTTAAACCTGATCCTGTACTGAGGAGATGGTATTAGAATTGTTAAATCCATTGTTTCTTGTGAGAGAATAATATGGCAGTTACCTCTCATCCATAAGAGATGCTCCAAGATTTCTAGAGCTGCCTGAAACTGCAGGAAATGTCACACACACACACACACACACACACACACACACACACACACACATGTATGAAGAAAGAGACAAAGAAAGATGATAGAGATATAGATAATTGGTAGAGATGGATGGATGGATGACAGATAGTAGAGAGATGATAGATGGTAGACAATAGGTAATAGAGATGGGGGAGAGAGAGAAAGAGACGGAGGAAGGGGGGAGGAGATTTATTGAGAGGAAACTCTCATAAGAGAAAAAATAAAAGGGATTAGCTATAAAGCATGGGAAGGAGAAAATGGGGAGAAAGAAGAGTGGGTATGAAATTTTTCAGACCACATCTGTACAATTCTAACAAAGATTCAGTGAAGCCAATGAGATTCTAGAGCCCAAATTGCATGTTGGCAAAAGCTTTGCTATCTCTCAAGAACTGGTTTCATTACCACTCTGTTTCACTCAGCTGGTGGCTGGAATCTACCTGATTCCTTGGTCAAACAGAGTTTAATTCCAGATTCCTGAAGCTGGGTCCATGGTCAGTTATAATTCCTGCAACTGTAGTTTTGAAAGCCACATCTTCAGGCTGACTACTATGAATTCAATCTTTTGAGGCAGTTGGATGCTCCTTTATTACTTGTACAGAGTAGTGCCTAATATATTTTATTTACCTGAATTTTATTAAAGAATGAAAACTATAGATGCTACAGAGAAATCTTAACTCCTATCTAAAGTTTCATAGAGTCCTGTGGAAGCTTTAGTGGTGAGCCAATTCTGATTATTTTAGAGGAAAATAAAAAACTCAACTGAATAAAATTAAAATACTGTAGGGAATTTTAAACATAAATAAGTTACCGAGGAAACATAAAGGTTTTTTTTTTTAACTTGCTATTCCTAATGAGTAGAATTTGATGAAGGTCATAGTTTTATTGGATCTTAGAGGTGAAATTTAAATGACTTCTTCAAAAGAAATTCATTTAACAAATCATCAATGCCACGTTATGTTGTGAGAAAGGACATGTTAAAAAGTTTTCTGTATAGAACAGAGCATATCTAATTCATGGGGGTTTTAAATGACAACCCTTTTATAAATTCCAGAGGGCTTTTTAAATTTGCATTCTTATAAATAAACCAACCTCTCTTAGAAGCAACCTTAAGTCTAATAAATAAATAAACCCAGCAGATATTTCATGTAACATTCTTCATGCCAGAAAGAAATGATTCAAGGTAATTTATGGTATAACTTCCAGAAAATAGTGCTATTAAAAACTACATAGAATGATTTCTCTGTGCAATATCCATTCTACTTATTATCAGCTTGCTTTCTTCCTATCCCTGACTACTTTCTCTTAAGTTTCATCTTATTGAAAAAGAGCTTTCCACTTCCTCCTCTCTCCCTTGTGAATCCATTACTTCCTTAAGGACACATTCAACTGATAGCATCTACCCTCTTCCAAAAAGCCTTTTCTAAGAGCTATTTTTCCAATTTTCTTTTCGAGGCTGCAAAACCAGGATGAAATGCTTTCATTAGGCATCATGCTCCTTTAGCTTCTGTACAAAGACCTTTGACACACCGTCCTAGATACTTGCTTTCAAGTCACCTTTCCTTGCTCCTGTCTCGACTCACCTATTAAATAGGAAGTCTTTGTGGGAAACATTACCCTTTTACTGCTTTGTTGATTCACATGCATGCAGTAGAGTCACAACAAAACTTTTACATTGTGCTTGTTTCAGACCTTTTTGTGTGTATGTGCTGGGACTGAGGCTTGAACCCAGGGTCTGAACGCTGTCTCTTAGTCTTTTTGTTTGCTCATTTTTGTTCAAGTATGACATTCTACCACTGAAGTCACAGTTTCATTTCCAGATTTTGATAGTTAATTGGAGATAAGCATCTCATAGACTTTTCTTACCCCAGTTACCTTCAAACTGTGTTGCTCAGATCTCAGCTTCCTGAATAGTTAGGATTATAAATAAGCATAAACCAATGACACCTGACTAGTTGCTATAATACTTTAAGTCAAAATATATGCTTTCCTAGAGACAACTTTTCAATCGTTTCTGTTGTGTGGTTCTTTCAATGGGTATATTTCTATGACTAACAAAGGTTTGCTTTGCTTTGTTCGCTGGGAATTCTAGAAAGTGTATGATGATTCCTCACTACAAAATATGCCGATGAAGTAATAAAACAAATATTCACTAACTGCTTTTTATTTAAATTGAGTCTTTTATTGATTATTCTTATAGCTAAAAAAAGTTGTTTCTTGACTTATTCTATAACCATTAATAAAGTTGTTGATTCCTCCATATGAGAACTCTTATGTCCATAAGCTTTCTTCTACTTGTTCTTCTCCCATTACACTAACCACTTTCCCAATTACTTTTATATTTATAATATCAAAATTCTCAATATTTACATTTTGTGCTCTAGCTAGAATTAAAACCTTCATATCTGATCCACAAGTTGATTCCTTAAGTTAAAATTAAAGCTGGGTGCAGGTGGCTCATGTCTGTAACCTTAAGTACTCAGCTGGTTGAGATCTGAGGATTGTGGTTCCATGCTAGCCCAGGCAAGAAAATCCATTAGACTCTTGTCTCCACTTAACTGTTAGAAAAATGGAAGTGATACTGTGCCTAAAAGAGGTAGAGTGTTAGCTTTGAGCATAAAAAGTTCAGTATCCAGGCCCTAAGTTCAAGCCCCAGGACAGATAGACAGACACATACACACACATATATACACACACTCACAGTCATGTACATACACACACACACACACACACACACACACACACACACACACACACACAAGTAGATCAGCAGCAGCTTTGGTCATGGATATGCATTTCTGCATCCATGACCAGAAACAAAACTTGAATCAAGCACGCTCCCAAGCAATCTTCCTAGTGGGACCTTCCCAAAGAAAGAAAGAAGTAGTAAATTGTTTAGCATTCTGCAAATGCTAATTACTATGCCATACATAGGTGATAGTTCATACATTAGCAATAATTTCGGTCCACACTTTGAAAATACCGGTAGAAGTCACTTACAATAGTCCCTGGCATTGGATAAAATGTTAAGTCCAACACCTGCTTTCCTGCAAATAAGGTTGAACCATCAGGATGGTTCAGAAACAGATTGATTTCACTGCATATCTCTTTACTAAAAAAAAGAAGGGGAACTTCACTAATTTCTCACAGTAAACTTTGTGTATGTGTTTGTGTATGTATGTGTGTATTTGCACATGAACACAACAATCCCATAACCTCTATTGGTTTATTCAGTAGGAAAACAATCACTTAAGTTGCCAAGGAAACCATAGCCAAAACTGTTACAGACTTCTGCTTGTTGCCAACCCTGTTTGTCTCTCTTCCTGTGAGCCCTCCTCCTGAAACTTCATGCCAGCTAATTTCAATTAATACTCTGGCTTCTGCAAACTGTTGGGTGTGTTTTTGCTAGTGAGGTGGAATAGTGAGTTAATATTTAACAGCTGCCTTTCAACATAAATTTCTTTCAAATCTGTAAAAATCTCTCATTTGCAAATTGAAAGACAAGACATTTCTCTAACGGCTCTGAGCTGGTCATTATCTCTTGAATATAAACCATGGCATAAACCACTAGTGGTTTAGCCCCTTCTCTGGGCACTGTGGTTTTTTCTTCTGTTCTCTAGGTTTGATCTGAGGACAAGGCCTCCCAAACCTAACTCACTGACTAATGCCAATATGACTGTGCCCTTTCATCTCATTCAGACCAAATACTTAGAATACCACAGTTTCTAAATGGAGTTTTTCTTAGTCTATCCAGTCTGCTATAAGAAAGCAGCATAAAGTGTGTATCTTGTAAACAATAGGCAAATCCAAAACCAAAGTGCCAGAATCCCTGCTATCTAGTGTCCAGGTCTATAAATCCACTTTCCTAGTTGAAGTAAGTCAATTTTCATGGTTTACTTACGATGTCCCAAAACAATGATATTGGAGGATAAGTTTCAACCTATGAATTTGGAAGGAATATAAACATTCAGACTACAACAGAACTCATAACATCTTTGCATTTCATGACCAGTGAAGCATCAGATGCCTCTTTACAGAGATAACCTTTCCTTTGACTTCTGCTATTGGGGCAAGAGGCTCCATCCTAGTCCAGTTTTACTAGTCTCTGATCTTCCTTGCACATCCTCTGTGCCCTCTGCTAGGACTGACTTGCTCTCTTCCACTTGGATACTATGGCACTGAATTTGCTTGACAGATTATTTCAGCTCTGCTAAACGTCAGCTGGCCTAATTCCTGAGATCAGAGACAGCATACATATGAGCTACATTCATGCACATAAACACAGTACTTTGTCATTTTAAATTTTATGAATATAAATGGTTACATGGTTCTTTTGTAAATAATGGTTTCTTAAGAATGACTAAGTCATATTGACTGATCGGTTGCCATTTCCAATGAGTTAGCTCTGCATGACCTTAGCCCATTGCAACGGAGCTGACTTACATATCTTGTTAGGCTTCCTATGCTCAATAGAATTTATATACTAGTGTCCCATTGGCTTTCTTAATTTGCTACATGATTTTTCATCCCTGTGCCTAAGGAATTATAGTGTGTTCCCGTGGTAGTTGCAATGAGTGAAAGATGAATCCAAGAACTTCCACTTATCAAGCAACATCATTAAGTCATTGAATCCTCTATTCTAAACTGTCTTTCAGTTATTTAGTCATATATCCTTAATTGCTGCCTCAAATTTTGTTCACATTCGTGTTCTAGCCCTATGTTGAGGACATCTGTGTGTGTGTGTGTCTGTGTGTGTGTGCATGCGTGCACGTGTCTTTGTATGGGGGGGGGGCCCTCGGTACTGTCCCTTAATTTTTTTGCTCTTGGCTTTTGCGCTGCCTCTTGTATCATATATCCACTTCTGGCTTTTTGATAGTTAATTGGAGTTGAGTCTCTTAGATTTTTCTGTCAGGCTGGCTTTGAACTGTGAGCCTCAAATCTCAGCCTCTTGAGTATCTAGGATTATATGCATAAGCTACCAGATTGGATACATTGAATCACCTCAGAGAAATATGATCTCTCTCTTCTTGTGGGCTTCTATTTTAGTTACTATCATTTCTGTTCATTCATTATTACAGTATTCGTATCTCCTCTTTTTTGCTGTTAGCTTTTTGAGGGTGAGTATTGGTCCCTCTATTACTTCTTCTTCTGAGCAACATTCAGTATTTTTTGTGTTGTTTGGATCATAGGGCTTGAACTAGGCCTGGGCGCTTTTCCTGAGCTCTTCAGCTCTAGACTACCACCCTTCCTTTGAGCCAATCCCCACATCCCGTTTTTTAGAGGTTAATTGGAAATAAGAGACCTATTTCTTTGATGAACATCAATGCAAAACTTCTCAACAAAGTACTGCCCAACCGTCTACAACAACTTATCAAAAAAATTATACACTATAATCAAACAGGATTCATCACAGGGAGGCAAAGCTGGTTCAACATATGCAAATCAATTAACATAATTCAACACATCAACAGGAGCAAGGACAAAAATCACATGATTGTCTCAATAGATTCAGAAAAGGCATTTGACAAGATCCAACACCCCTTTATGTTAAAAGCTCTGAAGAAACTAGGAATCCAAGGAATATTCCTCAATGTAATAAAGGCTGTGTATGACAAACCCACTGCTAGTATTATACTTAACGGCGAAAAGCTAAAGCCATTCCCTCTAAAATCAGGAACGAGACAAGGATGCCCACTCTCTCCACTCCTCTTTAACATAGTATTAGAATTCCTAGCCAGTGCAATAAGGCAAGAAGCAAGCATAAAGGGGATCCAAATAGGGAAAGAGGAAATGAAACTCTCCCTCTTTGCAGATGACATGATTCTGTATTTAAAGAATCCTATAGACTCTACTCCCAGCTCCTTGAGCTGATTCAAAACTTTGGAAGGGTAGCAGGCTGTAAAATTAACCCTCAAACATCAACTGCCTTCCTCTACACCAACAGTAAGAGGAACGAGGCAATAATCAGGAAAGCAACTCCTTTCACAATAGCCTCAAAGAAAATAAAGTACGTAGGAATTAGCTTAACTAAGAATGTAAAGGACCTTTTTGATGAAAACTTTAAAACCCTAAAAAAGGAAATTAAAGCAGAACTAAGGAAATGGAAAAACCTCCCATGCTCCTGGATTGGAAGAATCAACATTGTGAAAATGACAATCTTGCCAAGGGCTATCTACAAATTCAACGCAATACCCATCAATATCCCAATGGCATTCTTTAAAGAAATAGAAGAGGCTATCCAAAATTTCATATGGAAC
Source organism: Megascapheus bottae (assembly GCF_031878675.1). Classification (NCBI taxonomy): domain Eukaryota; kingdom Metazoa; phylum Chordata; class Mammalia; order Rodentia; family Geomyidae; genus Megascapheus; species Megascapheus bottae. The sequence continues at coordinate 17,250,050 of NC_143514.1, forward strand.
AATAAAAGACCCCGTATAGCAAAAACACTTCTTAGCAGAAAGAACAGCGCAGGAGGAATTTCAATTCCAAACTTTAGACTCTATTTCAGAGCTATAATTATCAAAACAGCTTGGTACTGGCACTAGAACAGGCCTGAAGACCAATGGAATAGAACTGAGGACCCAGATATTAAACCACAGACCTATAGCCACCTAATCTTTGACAAGGGAGCCAAAAAAATAGAATGGAAGAAAGACAGCCTCTTCAACAAGTGGTGCTGGCAGAATTGGTTAAGCACCTGCAGAAAACTAAACTTGGATCCTTCTTTGTCACCCTGCACTAGAATTAACTCCAAATGGATCAAAGACCTGGAGGAAAAAGCTGACACACTGAAAACTTTACAAGAAGGAATAGGAGATACACTAGGCCTCCTTGGCACAGGTCAAAACTTTCTTAATAAGGACCAAGAATCACAGCAAATCAGAGAAAGGCTGGATAAGTGGGACCGCATTAACCTGCAGAGCTTTTGCATGGCAAAGGACATAGCTAGTAAATTAATTAGGAAGCCTACGTAGTGGGAGAAGATCTTCACCAACCAAACAATGGACAAAGGCCTCATATCTAAAATATATCAACAGCTCAAAAAATTGAATAAATCCAAAACTGATCTCCAAAGTAAAAACCATCCCATTAAAAAGTGGGCCAAAGACTTAAAGAGAGTCTTCTCTGAAGAAGAAACAAAAATGGCCTATAGACACATGAAGAAATGCTCAACATCTCTGGTCATAAAAGAAATGCAAATCAAAACAGCTCTAAGATTCCACCTCACTCCAGTTAGAATGGCCAGGATCAGGAAAACGGATAATAACAGATGCTGGAGGGGATGTGGCCAGGAGGGATCACTACTACACTGTTGGTGGGAGTGCAAAGTTGTTAAACCACTATGGAAAGCAGTATGGCAGTGCCTCAAAAGGCTAAACATAGAGCTCCCCTATGACCCAGCAATTCCACTACTTGGCATTTACCCAATCATCCAGACACTAGGGTATACTAAATCCAGTACCACAACAATGTTCAGTGCAGCACTATTTACCATAGCAAAAATATTGAACCAACCTAGATGTCCCTCAGTTGATGAGTGGATCATCAAGTTGTGGTATTTGTGCACAATGGAATTCTATGCTGTTGTCAGAAAAAATGACATAGCCTCATTTGTTAGGAAATGGAAAGACTTAGAAAAAAACCATATTAAGTGAAGTAAGCCAGACTCAAAGGAACTTAGGCTCAATGGTTTCCCTCATTTGTCATAATTAGTAGAAACCTTGCGCTCTCCTAGCAGAGATCTGCAATAGAGCAAAACCTTGATACATAAGGCCATATAGTATGAAGCTAATTGAAAAGACCTCCAGGATATTGAAACAAAAGCCATATAATGAATGACTGTTGTCCTTAATGAGCCACCACACCCGGCTTCACTATTTTTTATATGACAGAAAATAAAAACTGAGAGTGAGTAAATTATTTTTTCTAAGTAACTTAGGTAGTAGTCACTTCATGAAGTTGATTTGTGAACAAAAGAGGACCAAAGCAAGGAGAAAGGGGTTTGATGAACCCAGACCTAGTTCTTAACATACTTAGAAGCAAATGAGCATTTTCTTTCTTAGGTATTTATCTTAATAGACTGACCAGTGTTCACTTAGCTCTAGAAATAGTATTTGAAATAAAAGTGACTAGAAATTCTATTTTATCTACAAATCTCCAGTAAGTCTGTGCATAAAGAAATTGGCTTAATGGCTGAATCACTTCATGAACAATTATATTACCATTAAAATTATACTCCATAGTTCATAGCAATATGCAAAATGCTTACATAATATGAAATGAAAAAATGTAGAAAATCTTATGCATTATATAGCAACTGTATTTAAATTTTTTAATATACACATAAGAAGTGATTTGAGGAAAAGTTAGAATTTCTTACGTGTTGAAAATAATGATGACCTAACAATGGGTGCTTTTCTCATATTTTTTTGCCTATTTTATGTTTTCTTTCATAAGTAGAGTAGACCTGTATTGGCAAAAATGAATTTTAAAAGGAAGGATATTGCCTAATAAACTCTAATTCACTGATGACCCTTCATAGGTTGATTAGTCCATTGGTACTAAATCTAATTTTAATTAGATTAGTCATGGATATAGCTCAATGAATAATTCATATCTCATTGGTTGGCACTCACATACACAGAAAATATTTTGACATGTTACATTTTGTAGGTTATTGGGGAACTACTACTTCCCCTTTAAATGTTATAGGAAAGTATAGATTAAATTCAGATATAATTTTTTGTGACTACTCAGCATAACATAAAGCAGAGTAGGCAGTTAGCATCATTTCTCCAGACTTTGTGCCTTTTAATTTGAGAATATGATAAAGTCTAACCACAACCCATGCTACTGAGCGATACCTTGTCCTTTTATAGCCCAGAACTTTGACATTTTTCTCTTATAAATTTGGGTCATGGGATGTCTAATGATTTATCATTGGAACAATGAACAGATATACCACCTTGTACACCTTTCTATATAAATGAAAAGAAATGAGGTTATATTTGTGATTGTCATTTTTATTTATGCCAATCTTTTGCCTTGCAAAGGTTTGTATTGAAGGGCTTTGGGGAGCTAAAAAGCTGCATGGAAAGATGATCAAATACAACAAATTCTATGGTAGAAACAACACAGTTTTTTTTTAATATGTAAAATAGTGTTTCTACCTACAATCAGCAATTCTAATTGTGGTGCTTGACATTCAGTGTTAATCCAGCAACTCTCAAGCTTATTAAAAATGGCAGCAGACACCCTGGCATCAGATGAGCAGGCCAGAAACTAACAGAAAAGAAATGAATGCTTTAGGGTCAAACATTAAATGTTGGTTATTTAAAAAATTTAACTTTTCACAGTATCCACAGGTCTAGAGTCAATAGTCCATGAATAAAGCTCACAGTTTTAGACAATCTCAGCGGTATATTTCTGAAATCTCAAGTGAAAAAAAATTGAGTGGGGCCTTCATTTGTTATTGTTTTTTGTTAGTTTGTTTTTCTTTTTCTTTTTGCCTTTGCCTTTTTTTTTTCATCTGGATATATGGTGCTCCTCGTTCCCACCTTGTGGAATTAGAAATTAAGAGTAAATTTCAGCTTTCCCGCTAATAGAGGAAGCACATCAAAGAAACTCTGACAAGAGACTAGAAGATAAGTGAGTGAAGGTATTCACTGCCAATTCTCACAAGCAGGTGTGTAAGTGTGTACGTAAGGTGAATGATTGCATTTTGGCTTCCATATCTAAATGCATTTAGAACCAAACACCTATTTACTAATTATCCATATACCATGGGAAACTGATAAACCCTCCATGGCATAGATGTGGCTGAATGTGTAAAGAGGAATCATCTAATTCAGCAAGGCAATTTTCTCCTACTCGCTGAATGATAAAGCTTACTTTGCATTTCCCAGTCACAACCCTATGTTCTGTAGCATGTCTGACAAGCAAGTCATTTCATTGACACCGTGCCATCAGAGATCAGCTTTCTGAGTGATTCCTAAGCCTGATGCAAAGGAACCAAAACTGACAGTGTCTTGTCACAAACACCCATTAGTGAACCCATAGAGAATTGCATGGTTTCCCATCCATTGCCTTTCTGTAATTTATTTCTGATGTCTTACACATAATGTGTAGAGGTGATGTGTGAATATTTGTTGTGGCTACTCTATTAGAGCAGCAAACAGGATTGTCTAATAAACAGGTAATGGTGAGATGAGGGAAATGAATTGTAAGTTCACTTCTTCAGGTGAATATTTGTAAATGTGCTGTCAATTGACTGCTAGTAGCTGGTTTCTTTGCATACAAAGATTTACAGATGAATATCAGTTCCTGGTTCTTGATGCGATTCATTGTGGTATCTATAATCTCCTGCATTCCGTACTAGAGGTTTTGCTGAGACAGTATAAATCTCATTTTCTGAATCTATAAATACATTACTATATTTCACAGACCAACAAACACATTCAAATAGCATTGGATACTTTACTATATAAGGATGTTCACACAGTGAAAAATACTTCCAAAGTTGTATAGGTCTTGGTGATATTTTGTTTAAAGGTATTTTGAAGATTCTTTCCTCTCATAAAGCCCACTGATAAAAGGAGAAAAATTTAAAGTACATTATACTAGCTGTGGAGGTTAAATTTCAACAAATTATGTGGATGTGGCTTAACATGCCTCAGTAAAATAGCTTATTTACTGCCTTTTAAAATACCTTCTCCTCCAATCAAAAGGAAATAAGTTAGAGATTATATGCTGCTTTAAAAAATTGGATCTAAAACATTATTGTTGATTAGGAAAAACATGGAATCCAAAAATTATGTGATACACTGGGGTACTGGTAGCTCATGCCTCTACTCCTAGCTATGTAGATAGCAGTTCAAAGTCAGCTGAAGCAGAAAGAATCCACGATATTCTATCTCTACAAATAAAAGCTGGAATGGAGTATTAACAACTTAGATTTTCTCTGCTTCCTTCCCATTCCTGCCAGAAATATAAACACGCTTGTTTAAATTTGGGGGAGTTGCTAGGTGCTGGTCACTCACTTCTATAATTCTACCTTCCTACACTTTATATTTCTACTTACTCCAGAAATCTTCAGTATTACAGTTGAAAACCATCCCAGGAAAATAAATCTTCAAGATTCTATGTCCATTAGCTAGCAAAAGGTTGGTGTGGAGGCATGGTTCTACGTAGCCTTATCTGCTAAGCAAGCGACACCCAGAATTCAAACCTCCAGCCAGCTTTTTCTGCCCCCAGCCGTGCCAAAAGGAAAAAGCTTTTGGAAGTGTGATTATAGGGCAAAAAGATAAATATGCATATTTTAAGTACATCTTGAAGATCTTAAATATGAATCCAGGGGTCTCATCTTACCTAGACAGAAATGTAATAAAAAGTAAAAAGATTGTCAGGCTCTAAGTAACTGGATTTTCTAAGTTCTATCTTTACCATTAGTTGAACTCTAATACCTGTAATACTCTCAACTGGGAAATGGAAACTTATTTCTCACTTAGGTTATGACAATAAGCAGAAGAAATATAAGATTTGCAAATTTCCTGTCACTTATGAATAGCTTAACAACTGACAGCCAGTTTTAAACATGAGTATAACACAATACCCTTGTAATTTAGGAAGATTACATTGGCAATAAGATAGAGAAGACAGAAGTCTGAATGAAGGATGAGCAACAATTATAAAGATTATCACAATTATCCAAGCAAATACTTTTGAGAATCTGAAGTATTAAAAGTTGACATCATCCTCCCTCCCTCACACATAATTATGGGCATTAACAGATATGCTCATGAGGGGAAAAAAGTGTGATGGCACAAATTTAAATCTAAATGATTAGAAAAATGCTGACACAAATGAATAAACATAGTAAAATGGTAGAGTAGGGTTTGAAGCTTTCATTGGCTCATTCAGATCAGATTGTTTGAATTTATAGCTAGATCAATCATAATTAAGATCTATAGAAAGTTTAGTTTGGGAGTTGTGTATTTAAGAAATATCTATCTACCTCTCTCTCTCTCTCTCTCTCTCTCTCTCTCTTTCTCTCTCTCTATATGTATATATATATAATTTGGAGGCAAAATATTTATACCATAAGCATTATGACATTTTAGTGAAAAAGAGGAAAAATCTCTAAATCACAACATTGAAGAAATGCTGGTATTTGTGGTAGAGTGGGTGGGGAATTAAAGGTGCTAAATGGATTATCAGAGTCAATAAGGGCATGTCCAAATGGCAGTATCGGAAGATGTTCAAAGATATCACATACAGAATAACAGGCAATATAGTATGAAGCCAAAGAATTTGCAATTAACTCATTTATTCTTGGGAAGTTTAGTTCCCATCACAAGAGGCTGATAAATAAATTGAAGCTCATTAATGGAGAACAAATTTCAAGAAATTTTATGGTGCATGGAAACCAAGCAAAGTTTAGTTTCTGAGAAAATTTTAATTCATTTATTTAAATAGAAAGTTATACATTCCACCTTAATGGACTAATTGTTTTGATTGAAGTTTTATTGGAGTCCATTTTCAATGATTTTCTTCATCATAGTTTTCCTATTCTCTATTATGTCAGATGAGTTCCTGGACAAAGGTATAGATAAGTTTTACCTATATGCACACACATGATATACATGTATATATATACATATATACATAACTTCAATAACAACATCAGCTGTATCTTCCATTGACTTTAGTGATACCACAAAGTCTTTATATTTCTCTAAGCTTCTCTTTCTTCACACCCATTGACCTGTTTCGGTGACTTCATCCAGGTGCTGATTTATCTAGCTTACTACTGTCAAATACAGAAATGTCTGTACTCTGGGCCATGCGCTGGTGGCTCACCTCTCAAATCCTACATACTTAGGAGGCTGAGAATTGTGGTTCAAAGCCAGCCTGGACAAGAAAGTCTGTGAGACTCTTATGTTCAACTAATCACCAGAAAACTGGAAGTGGGGCTGTGGCTCAAAGTGCTAAAGTACTAGTCTTGAGCAAAAGAGCTCAGGGACAGAGTTCTTAGGCCTTGAGTTCTAGCTCCACAACCCACAAAAAAAAAATTAAAAGAAAAGAAATGCATGTATTCGGAATATTCTGGTGTTTCCTTCACAGTTTTTACATCGGGAATGAGGTTGATCTTTCACATACTATGCCAGATTTCTCCCCCACCAACTACTCCTCTAAGGACTTCTCTGTCTCCCTCATCCTCACACATCTGCCTTTTCATCTTGGCTTCCTATTGGTGTTGAAATAGGCTCAATGCTCAATTATCCATTGTATCAACTCTAATCCACTACCCCAGCTCCTTTTATGAAAATGGTTATCCCAGAGCTTTGTAAAGTCTGACTGTTTCTTAACCCCAAAATATCCCCTCTTCACAAATTTATCTATTATTCTTCTTTGGTGTTGGTACAGGGGCTTGAATTCGGGGCCTGAGCTGCACACTGAACATAGCTTTTTTTTTTTTGCTCGTCTGATATTCTACCATTTGAACCACAGCTCCAATTCCAGGCTTTTGGTTGGTTATTAGGAGATAAGAATCTAAAAGACATTACACCTTTGAAGTGTGATCCTCAAATCTCAGCTTTCTGGTTAGCTAAGATTACAAGCATGAGCCACTGGTGTCTGACTCAGCCTAAGCCTCTGTTCTCATCCTTCTAACTTCACTTAAATGTGACTTCTTCAGAGGACAGTTTTCCTTGACTCTGGACCAGGTACTCTACCTATCCCACTTTTGGTCATCTCTTATACTTCATCGCTGAGACAAAGTAAATTACTCTGCAGAGGGATAATGTCCTTTACACATCCTTATGTGATAAATTATAATGTATTCTGCCTGTCAGCAAGCATCTCCTTAGAAAAGCTTGTTTATGTTCATTAAAAGTCTCCTTAACATATACATCCCTGAACATATATATTATAATGTAATTTACAAAAAGAATAGTTGATATTCAATTGATGTATATTAATTGATTCATACTCATATTGATGTTAGCAATAATGCAAATAATATTTTCATATGAAATAACATTTTGCACTGATAACAATGATCTTTTGAAATGTTTCAAACCGAGAAAGTGTTGGCCTCAATGTATGTTAAAAACATTTTATACTTCTATATTTCCTTCAGTAAATGTTATCTACATACAATATGTGTTTTATTTTATCCAGCGGGTGCATATAATTCTTGAAAGCAACAATAACTTAAGCAGGTACATAATGCTTACACGTGCTCATTCTATTGTAATTACTGATGTATTTCACACAGTAACACTAATGTATTAGTGATGTATTTTACACGGTAAGTTTTGCATTATTTCTTACCACACTCACTCATGACTGGAGGTCCTTACAGACCATGCATTCATGTCTAGATTTGGAACAGAGCAGCCCAGCTAACAGACTGATCCAGCCTAAATAACAGAGCTAATACAGCTACAAAATGCAGATAATTGAGGGGAGTAGTGGAATAGGCAAGAATAATGAGGTGATGACACTGATCGAGATGTATCATACTCATTAATTGATTTTTTGTATGGTAATTCCTTGGCACACTCCTTAAAGATAATAAAATTCAATAAAAAAGTGTACTGTATATACAAGAACACATTTTATAAGCATTGCGAAGTGTTTTTAAAAGCGAGGTACCACATTTCCACATAGATGGCTTAAGTATGTACTTGTAGACAGGCATGTACACACACAGGTATAGGCATATGCATACATACATAGCTTATTTTTCGCAATGTTTTTGTTTTTATTTTTATTTTTTTCATATATTTTTATTGTAATTAATAGAAGGGTTACAGGATATTTGCCAGATAGAAGGTGCATTAATTCCCATACATTGATACCCTTTCACATGTCTTGGTCCCCATTTCCCTCCCCCCACCCCCACCTCTCATCTTGTTTTCCCCCCTTCCCTATTCAATTTCAAATAACCAAATACAAATACATCCAATATATCAGATAACAAAGTGAAATACTGTAACAATATGAGATAACCAAGGGACAGCAAAAGAGATAAGAGATAACATAGGACAGTAAGGACAACAATCATTCATTATATGGCTTTTGTTTCTATATACTAGAGGTCCTTTCATTTAGCATCATACTATATGGCCTTATGTATCAAGATTTTGCTCTATTGCAAATCTTTGCTAGGAGAGCCCAAGTTTCTACTGACTATGACAAATGAGAGAAACCATTGAGCCTAAGTTCCTTTGAGTCTGGCTTACTTCACTTAATATGATTTTTTCTAAGTCTTTCCATTTCTTCTCTGAAGAAGAAACAAAAATGCCCTATGGACACATGAAGAAATGCTCAACATCTCTGGTCATAAAAGAAATACATAGCTTATTTTATTTATAAGGGTACAAACTAAAAAAGCTCTAAAGCTAAATAAAATTATATAAGTATCTGAAGCAATTAAGTGCCTAATGAACAGAAGACCTCATCCCTGCTATAGCGATTAGTGCAAAGTAAAATTTCTCATTAAATGGTAGTTCATCTTTCCTACAAAGACATTAATATCGAGAAAACAACACCCACTTCTATGATTCAGGAACAACCTACTTATGAATATGCTTTAAATAAATAAATGGGATACCCAATGAATCAGTTTATAGTTTATTGATTACTCATGAAGAAATATTGTTAAACATTTCAGATGCACACATATATAGGTGATGTACATGTATTGGATTTATGCATGCAGGCATATGTTTACACATACACATATGTACATGTATATTGACATATCAGTATATATATATGTATAATCACACAGCACATGTATTTCTCTGTGTGTCTTTTTTATAAGTGTGTGAAAGCAATATTTCACAGAGGAAAAAATAATTATTTAAGATATATTGGAGATTTAATTGGTTAACTCCATGTAGGTTAGTAGAAATATAGTAGAATTTTTATATTGTGCCCTATTCCAAGATATGCTCCAAATGAATTAAAGATTAAATGATGCCAAGAATATAAGTGATGCTGAGAAGGAAATATATATGAAAATTTATGTTTAGTATTTGAGATTGCATATTCTAACTTCTATCCAAAACCAAAATTAGGAGCCAGAAAATACTTATAGATATGACAATGTTAAAATTTAAACTGTTGCCTCAAAAATTTTCATGGAGTATGTAGATAACAAACTAGAGACATTTAACAACATTTATAACAGTTAATCTTGGTACAGAGGACTCTTTTGAATTAATAATTACTAAGAAAAAGACTTGTTGCCAGGTACTGGTGGCTCATGCCTGTAATCCTAGCCATTGAGGAGGCTGAGATCTGAGAATATTGATTCATAGCCAGCCCGGGCAGAAAAGTCTCTGTGAGATGCTTATCTTCAACTAGCCACTCAAAAACCAGAAGTGGAGATGTGATTCAAGTGGTAGAGCTCTAGCCCTGAGCATAAAGAGGCTCAAGAACAGTGCCCAAGCTCTGAGTTCAAGCCCCATCATAAAAGCACAAAAAAAAAGTGTTGCAATCAAAATTTTAGTTTCCTTCAGTAAAAGGGGGAATAACACAAGAAATTCACAAGAAAATAAAGAGGAAGGCAATGAGTCAAGCATGTTAATCTATTCTTGTTCATTAGTTCTTACAAACATGATAGAAAAATAAGATGTTCTTGCCGATAAGGGTGTGAAGAAATGGTCACTCACATTTTCTGCTCGTGGGAGAATAAACGTGACCTTCTTTGCAGAAAATGTAAAGTATTAAGGATTGACAGCTTTGAAAATATGTGTATTCATTGGTCCAACAATTTAACTATTAGGAATTAACATAGAGACACAAAAAAAAGAATGTTACCAAAGTACACAAATAAGGAAGCTTAAAAGTAATTTGTTACTTGAAGAAAGGAGATTTACGTGTTTAAATGTTTTGGTTAGGGTAGATTTTGAAACATGTGATGAATTTTCTATAATTTAGCACTAAAAGTAACTTGGGCATGTACATCAAGAAATTTAATTTAGTTGGAATGCTAGTGGCACATGTTTGTGGTCCTAGCTCCTCAGGAGGCTGAGAGCTGAGGGTTATGATTGACAGTGAACCTTGGCAAGAAAGCCTATGGGATTCAGGAATCGTAAATCATTCCTTAACTGGCAACAAAGGTAAATACTAAAAGAAAAAAAAAAAAGCTAAGCAAGAGAATAAGGCCCTGAATTCAAATCCCATAACACACACATACACACACACACAAACACACACACACAAATAATTTTTAAAATAACTTTACTCTTTGACATTGGTTCATCATTTAGGATATAATTGAAAAGAAAAAATGAAATCCACATAGATATAAATTTCCATATTAAAACAATTTATATTCTGTTGCTTCATTATTACATTAAGTAAATGGTAGCTACTCAAAATAGAATGACCACTAAAAACTATTTTTAGTTTTTTCAGTATCTTGAAAATATGTGTATGCATTTAGTGTTTGAGAGAGAGAAGACCATGCTTCGGATGAAATTAGAACTCAGCGATGGCCTCTTTTATTAATTCTCTTCCACAATTCAGTTCCTTAATGTTCTGATACGAGGCTTAATTTCCTGCGACAGTGAATATAAAGTACTTTGCACAAGTATCTCTCAGTCAACAAAAATTAACCATTGTTTTTAGCAGATGGAAGACTCCACCATATAAAAGAATGACCCTAACATTTGGAACATACAGTGAAACTAGTCTGTGGCATCATTAAAAAGCACGCTACCTTGGAAATGATGTGATGGACTGAGGTGACAGTTTTCTTCTGGATATTTCTATACTTTCATGATTTTTTTAAAGGAAATTAGTTTCAGTTTGGTTTCTGTTCTGTTTCCAAGTGGAAGACTGACAAAGGATTCTGAGAAGAAAAAAGAAATAAACGAGACAGGCACCAGCACCAGCCAGGACCTGGGCTAGCGGGGCAGAGCTGCCTCCACCAGCACCATCTGCCACACAGCAAGTCATCAGCATCCTGGCTGAGACAGGAATCCTAAAGGCCAAAGCAGTGGTTCTGTAGCTGTGATGTGCATCTCAATGAATAGAAGACCTGAAACAGCAGGGATGCTTGGGGCCTGGCCTCCAGAGACTTTCATTTGGTAGGACTAAGGTGGAATCCAAGCTCTTTAATTTTTAATAACAGCTCCACCTGTGGTGCTTAACTCACACCAAAAATTGAGAACCCCTCCGCAAGAGTGTGGTCCCATGGCCCATCCCTGAGGGTCTTCCCCATGTATCTCCACTGTGTGCCTGCAAGCTCCATGCCTGTTCATGACCATACGTCTCCTCAAAGCACGGCCAGTTGAAAGCATGAAAAGAAAGAAGCAAATTACTTCTACTAGGTTGCCACTCCACCTTGCTCTCACAGTACTAAACCAGTAATCCCAAACATAGGTCCCGTGATCCATGAATAATCAATAACCTCTTCACCAGTTGATAAGGAGAGGTATTTTTCATAGAAAAGAAAACTTGACTATGAAATATGGTGGTTGATCAAGATCAGATAAAGCCAATGGTATAAAATACCAATTGGGCTGAGTGCACACACCACTAATCTTAGTTACTCAGGACATTGAGATCAAAGTTCAAAGCCAGCCCAGGCAAGTAAGTCCACGGGACTCTTATCTTCAATAATCACCAAAAAGACAGAGCTGTGTGACTCAAGTAGTACAGTACCACCCTTGAGTGAAAAAGCTCAGAGACAGTGGCCAGTCCCTGAGTTCAAGCCCCAGTACCTACACACACTCACCAAAATCTGGTCAGTGTGATAAGATTCACATTTTCACATTTATAAAAGGATGGTGTTGCTGTTTTCCAGTAGACAAATACACACACACACACACACACACACACACACACACACACACACAGAGTATGTTTGCCTGGAATATCCTAGTATTTTCTTCATGCTTTTGTTGCTATCTATGTATTTGTGCCTTCCAGCATCATCTTAAAGGATCAGTGATGAATCTACATTTACCTGAACCTCAAGGCATTCAAATACATAAAATGAGATGAACACTCATCTCATGAGCACTGGCACTTAGCTGCCATCCTAACTACACAGAGGACTGAGATATCACGGTCCCTGTTCAGAGCCAACCAGGACAGACAAATCCAAGGTACCCATATCTCTGCTTAACAAGCAAAATGTCAGGAGTGAATGTGCATTCAAGTTAGCACAGTGCCAGAAACAAGAGCATCAGGCCCTGAGTTCATAACCCCCCACCCCGCTTCAGGCGGGTGCTCACAGGTGTACACACACACACACACATACACGCACACATGCACACACAAATGAGATGAGCAGTTGTAAATTAGAAGCATTTCCATTTCACAGTTCCAGCAACCAAAGTGCTACTACCCAGGAAGAGGCCAATCTTTGAAACACTCAGGCATGTGATTTTTTTCTTTGACTTGCCCTTTTACAAATTCCATTCCTGTTTGCTTTTAAAATACCTTCTAATTAAAATCATCCCAAGGATTTTACACTGTGTTCAGTTTTCAGTCAGAGAGCGCTTGTGTAATTACATTAGGGCTGGCTGGAACATGTGGGAAGGATCCTTTGTGTTCTTGCCTTTGTAAAATGGAATCCAGCTGAGCAAGTTTTGTCACTTTGATTTTCCTGTGGGTCTCACTCAACTTTGTTTCCTTTCCTGTGGTTTGCTCTTGTGAATCATTATACACTCCATTACTTATATTTTTGGGCCCCGTTCCATCCACTCCTTTTGTTCACGCTTTGTGAATATATCCATTATCATTTTGCTTCACATTAACAGATCTTCTTGCTTCTAAGCTAGTAACCATTGAGCTAAGTAACCATTTTTTTTGTAACTCATTTTTTTTTAGTTAGAAACATCAAATAATCTGCAGATTGTCACTGGCTTTCACTGGTATGTCACTTATGCTGTAATGAAACTGCATTTGATGGTACTTGGCTTATGTAATTAAGCTCTAAAGGGAGCTTGTGGTATAAGGAGAAAGAGAAAAGGCTTTAGTATATGCCAGACATATCTTCGGGTCCCCCCTTTTAAAAATGTACATACTCCTACTCTCTGTTTCTTCATCTTTAAATTGGATGAGATGGATTTTTACAAAAGTATTTGTACATCAACAGATAGATACACACACACTATCAGGGATAGCAGATATCTAATACATGGCAATCCTTCCTATGAATTCCTACAAAGCATTAGAATGATTATGAGCAGAGAATCAATATTCAAAATTGTTTAAAATTGTATTCCATTTAACAAGCATTCAATTTCCTCTCTAAAGTGGACCAATACTAGCTCACTGCAATAGATAGTCTAATATGTTTGTTTCACTGAGCCATAGCATTGTCTCTGCTAACTGCTTGCCCTCTTTGAAACTTCCTATTCTTTTGGTCTATTCTCCCCTTCTCCCCATCATCCTTGCCCATCATCTCCTTCCCTCTTATATGTGTATTAGCTTCAGTTTATGCATTTAGTGGTACCCAGGCACCCTCTTCAACCTTCTGATCATTCCATTTCATATATGGTGGATTTGACTATGAATTCTCTCATAAACCGAGGATTCATATATCTATTTACATACTCATTACCCAGCAAACCTATCCCAATATTCTAAAAGAGAATTCATTGGGCTTTCATAAAATTTCAGTCTTACCTTGATAAATGACATTTCAAGTTTACTTCACAATCCAGAAATTTAGAATCAAAATTAATTGTGTGTGTGTGTATGTGTGTGTGTGTGTGTCCCCTTTCTTAAGTCCTTTTAGCTGATGTATGCTCATCTGCATTAGTGATGGAAAGCAAGAGGTGTCTTCCTGCAGTTTTAAGGAAACTCAGGCCAGCACCTCACCTAGATCCTAGAGGGCAAGCTTTTAGAATAGCTGTTCTGACATTAGCAACATAACCACCAGTGAAAGTGCATTCATATTATATGAAACCTGAGCCAACATCCCAAATGTAAAAAAAGACACTTGAATTTCTAGGATATCTTGTGTGTTTTCAGGTAAGGTTGCATTTACTAAATCTAATAGAGAGTTAATTGTTAATGATATCCAATGCAAAGTGTGCCTTAAAATATTCTAGCAAGAACAAGAATTTTAAAATAAGAAAAAAAAAACCACAGGGTCAGTGGTAACAGCAGAAATTGGTTGTGCAAAATAGTGATTATTGTTGAAGTTTGGTGATAGGTACATAATGGTTCACTATATTATTTTTCTGGACTTTTTAGTATTTAAAAATTTCATACATAGCTTTCACAATAATGATTTTCTGCCCCTCTCCCCATAGTTATACTGCGAACAGGAGGACTTAGAATTTGTATCAAGGAAAACAATCTTCCCACGTGATTCTTATGCACTCTGCCAGTTGATAACTACTGGTTGTGATTTAAGGTGGCAGGGTCATTTCTCTAATAAATCTCTTTCTCCTCCAACAACAATTGCTGCTATTTAAGATGTCCAAGAAAAATCTGAACTTCCAGGATGAAAATATCAGCACATCAATCTCCAAGATGAAAAAAAAACAGCAGCAATTCTGCAACATAGCAGGACCAGCTTACAAATGTTTAACAAGAGGCCTTGATCCATTTCATTGAATTGAAAATGTGTTTCTAGAAATTGTCCACCTTTTACTACTAACATTTTTTTAAAAAAGACATTGTCTCTATTGAGCAAAAGTAGACCTGGAGTTGAAAAACACATACTACATAATGAAAAGGACAATGACTGAAATGAAAATTTCATTTGAAATTGTACAAAGCAGTCTTAACATGGTACATAATTGAATAAGCCAAACCCAGAAATGATGAGGAAATAAAATCATTTATTTTTAAAAAGATACAAAATAAAATAAGCATAAAGGTTAGTCATGAAGATAGCACATATAGACTCAATCACTGAATCAAAACTAATCACTGAAGATATAATAACATTTTATTTTAGAAATTGTGGGAATTAAAAGACAACTTCCCCAAATAGCATGAGTTTAGGTAGCATTACCCATTGTGCTAACAGTCCAGACATAAGTCTTATCCACTTTAAATTATAGAGGACAATGACAATAAATATTATGACTTAGAGCAAACAAATTGGGTCATCTCAACATGAGAAAAATCTGTCTATTGCTTTAGTTCCCACAGATACTGTCCTAAGCCTAAATAAGTACAGTAAAACAAGACTAGTATTTCTGGGAGGAAATCACACGTGGTTGTTCATGCAAGGCACCATTGAATGTTATACAGTGACTGGTTGTCCAAGAGTTGGTTTTGTTAAAGTCATTCATGAATATAACTTAAAGTTGTGAAAAGAGAAATCAAGAAAAGGATCTCTATCCTCTGGGTTTTGTTGTATTGACCCTAAATTGCACCACTCTCCTTCTGCATTTTAGCATTTTCAAGGTCAGGATGCATGGTCACATAAGTGACCCTACAATCTCTATATGACAAATGACTGTTGTGACATCTTGGACATTCCCTGCCCACACAGGGTAGAGTGCTTGTTGACCTGACTGGACAATGGCAGTGCTTTCATGGTTTTGTTTTGCTTTGTTTCATATTGGGGCAATTGGGACAGGAAGAAAGGAATGGGAGTTCCAATTTTCATCTGAAAAAAAAGTCTATTGGCATCTTGTCTTATATCAAAAAACTGTAGGCATCAAAACTGGCAAAACAATGAGAGAAAAATCCTGGTGGTGGAAAAAAGTTCCTTGTTGGGTTTTGTGCACATAAGGCAAGCATTGCCTTGAGTCAGAGAAAAATACTTGCTATAAAATAATACGAGTCTTAAAAAACAATTTGAGTGAAAAGACTTTTTTTACTTTTTCATTTGGAACAAGGGAAGGAAGGAGTAGGAAGAGGAAAGGCATATGTAATTACCCAGATGATATTAGATAAAGAAGCACTGGTATGGCCAAACAATACTTTCAATGTGACCCAGTAAATCTAAACAATTAAGCATGTGCTTGCATGCATGTTTATATGCACATAAACATAAACACATAAATACATGTAAGTATAAATATGTAGAACACATGCATATACATACATGTGTATGTGAACAAATATACATATCTACATTTAGCACATACATATGTTTGTACCTATATATATACTTATATATATGTACCTATATATGAACATGTGTGTCTATGTGTGTATGAGTGCATGTAGATAACTGAACAGTTTCTGATGCCAGTTGTACATAGGTATAGAGATCTTTTTTATCAAGTATAAAATAAAATTCTAGTAACAAAAACTTGTTTTATAATTTAATGCATTTTTTGTTTAGTAGTGTATACATTAGTCTGTCCTTTCAATCAATGATGTATTAGATTCTCTGAACTATAGAGATATCTATTATTCATTACATACTTGTGTTCTGAACACTGTTTTAAGGGCTTTCCATGTGTGACTCTTGTGAGGATTGTGTAAGGTGAGAATTCTCATTACCTCCACTTTACAGATGGAGAAAATGAACTCTGGGAATGTTAAGTATATATCCTGTATCTCACAACTCATCAGTGGCAGAGCCTAGATTGAAAACCAGATAATTCTTTTCCCCAAGCCTAGAACCTGCTTTATCACTGCCTGGAAAACCAGAGCTGTTCTCTTCACTCCATGGATGTACACACGAGAAGCTGCATGTTGACAAGGTGCATATGCTAAGTGGCTGAAAGAATGCACTGATCCTCTGTTCTTCCCACTTTAGGTCTCACTTCCATTTTAAAAAACCCTATTATGAATATTCAAAAGCTACACACACACACACACACACACACACACAAACACATACACAGTGTCAATTGTGAAACAAAATATTCATATTTTGATATTGTATACGTACATATTAGGCTATTTGAAGTTGAATAGGGAAGAGGGGAAAACAAGATGAGGGGTGGAGGTGGGGAGAGAAATGGGGACCAAGACATGAGAAAGGGTATCAATATATGTGAATAATGCACTTTCTATCTGGTGAATATAATGTAACCCTTCTATTAATTACAATAAAAATATATGGAAAAAGATTCATATTTTGAAATGAGAGATTCAAAGAGTCACAGATTTCCATACTTTCTTTGAAACTAGCAAGAGAGTTTGTCAGTACTTGGGCTGGTGCTGAGTAGCTTTTGCTCCTTTAGTGCAGTGCCTAAGGTTTGCAACTCATCAGAACAGGTTCCTGTATAGCTTGTCTTTGCCAGTCTGAGATATACAGTCTGAGTCTGTCATCTAGATTCTGAACAATTGTTATAGGTTTGAATGCTCCTTGTTTAAGAAGAGTAAGCTGTGGCAATTGCAGACAGCTATAAAAAATGCTTATTTAAGGAGTAATTAAACCTATTTTGTGATTCAGGATAATCCATTAGGAAGTGGACCCAGACTAAGTAAGGTTCCCAATGTTTGTTTGTTTGTTTGTTTTTAATTTGGGAGTAATATTATGTCTCAAAATTTAACACATTTTATTTTATTTGTGCTACTATTGGGGCTTTAACTCAGGGCCTGGCTGTTTTCCCTTAGCTTTCTTATTCAAAGTTGCCATTCTACCCATTGAGCCATACCTCTACTGATGGCTGCTGCTGCTGCTGCTGCTGCTGCTGCTGTGTGTGTGTGTGTGTGTGTGTGTGTGTGTGTGTGTGTGTGTGTGTGTGTGTGTGTGTGATTAGTTTGAGATACAAGTCTCATGGACTTTGGCCAGGCTGGCTTTGAACTGTGATCCTTAGAGCAGCCTTCTGAACAGTTAGGAATATGTGAATGAGCCACAATTTTTTTTCATATATTTTTATTGTAATTAATAGAAGGGTTACATGATATTTGCCAGATAGATGGTCCATTAATTCCCATACATTGATACCCTTTCACATGTCTTGGTCCCCATTTCCCTCCCCCTACCCCCACCTCTCATCTTGTTTTCCCCCAATCCAATTTCAAATAACCAAATACAAATATATCCGATATATCAGGTAACAAAGTGAGATACTGTACAATATGAGATAACCAAGGGACAGCAAAAGAGATGAGAGATAACATAGTACCTTAAGGATAACAATCATTCATTATATATGAGCCACAAATTTTGTTTTCCCTTGTTAATTTGTTAAGACTCTGCAATCAACCTTGATACATAAGGCCGTATAGTATGACGCTAAATGAAAGGACCTCTAGGATATAGAAACAAAAGCCATATAATGAGTGATTGTTGTCCTTAATGTACTATGTTATCTCTCATCTCATTTGCTGTCCCTTGGTTATCTCATATTGTTACAGTATTTCACTTTGTTATCTGATATATTGGATATATTTGTATTTGGTTATTTGAAATTGGATAGGGAAGGGGGGAAAACAAGGGTGGGGGTGGGAGGGAGGGAAATGGGTACCAAGACATGTGAAAGGGTATCAATGTATGTGAATTAATGTACCTTCTATCTGGCAAATATCATGTAACCCTTCTATTAATTACAATAAAATATATATAAAAAAGACTCTGCAATCAGACACAATGTTAAAATTTTAAGACTAGAATTTTAAAATGATTGCATAATCTCAAGATTAATAACTCAAGATTACTAATACTCTTTCAAATTCAATTTGTAATTTAAACCTACATCAGCAAACATATTTAGAGAGAATTTTAGGGGCTTTGAGTGAAAGAGGCTTTTATAACTGCAATAAACTACAATAATAGAATGGATTTTCTCTTTTCTATTTCTACTTAAAACTGGAAGTTCTCTGAATTCAGCATCTATGTATTTTTTTTACTTTTAGAAATGCAATATTTTTGTTCCAAGTAGATATTAATATAAGAAAGGAAGTTATTTCTTTGGTTTCTATATAGAAGATATATAGGAAAAAATTAATATATTTATTACATTTGAAACAATGATTGAAATAAATCCTATTCTATTTCTTTTTTACTCTGAAAGCACAAGTTAGTTATGTTATCATTGCAAATCTTCACTTGCCATTATTTAGACTGTAATGCTGTAATAGCATTCGGCAGTTAACAGTCTACTATTGGGGGATAAAATTAATCCTGGACAAACACAAAAATCAGCAAAAGTAGAAGAGGGACAAGAATCAGCTTCCAAGTTTATACATATTAAGTTCGTATTCTACTTAGAAATATCTACAAAATAAAAGATAACTGCCTTCTTGGTAAAAGTTGATGACACATTTAAATGTATTTATACTAAACTAAATATATGTCATATGTTATGCTCTATCAATATACATCATACGTTATTTTAATATCAAAACAACATTTTAAAAGGCTCTTCAGTACTTTGTTTGTTTGTTTCTGCTTGCCATTTGGACTGCTGGCTATTTTCTGTAACAGTTGCTTTTATAAGTCTACTTGCACAATGACAATGTCATTTTAATAACTATTTCATGAGTAGGGTTTAATTCTCAAGTAAATTTGAAAAATGATAGATTATAATGAAATCAGTTTCTTTTTCGTGTGATTTCTCATTATAATACTATATACATACATGTTACATATGTACATATACACCTACCCCATATATGTCTACTACATACATAGTATATTTACATATATACACAAGTAGCAATATATTACATATATTGCATATATAAATATGGTATTATGTATACACATATGTGTGTATGTATGTATAGACAGAGAGGAAGACAGACTAACAGATTATAGATAGATAGATAAGTATATACATACATACATACATAGATGGATCATCTAGTATTGGTAGAAGGTTTGAACTCAGAGTCTCATGTTCTCAGCTCCTTTTCCATTCCTTGCCAGTGCACTACAAATTGAGTTATGTTTCCAGCTCCTGTTTTTTGCTGGTAAATTACAACCACAGCCTAAGTACTTTTTTAGATTATACTTGCTCAGTCCTTTATTTTCTTCTTTTTCATCAACATGTTTATCTCAAAGACAAAATGTGCCAGCTTTTTTAACGGATGGATTAATGGTCTTGAGTAACTGAGATTTATGATAGATTCTTGTAATTTGGAATTCATCACAAATAGAAACTTTATTCTCCTAAACTTTTTTTTCCATAAAGAGAATATGCTAATTAAACTATCACACTCTGTTAAAGATCTAATCTAGTTTACCAATATTTGTATCCATTGAAAACTTTAATCTGGTTCTTCCATTAACCAGCTATGAGAATTTAAGTCCTAGTTTCCTCATCTAAAAAAAATACAATAGTAACAGTATAGTACATTACTCTTGGTTTTTCTTTGTCTGTCTGTTTTAATATTCAAATTAACTAACATAGTTAAATCACTGGAGACTGAATAATTAGAACAGCCCCTAGCACCAAGAAGGTCCACAATACATATTAACTCCCAGCGTTGTTATTGTCATAGTTATTTTACTGTTGCCATTGGTAAAGTTATTATTGCTTTAAATTAATATAATCACATTTTCTGAAAAAAAACAGGGCATGTGTTCAAGTTCAATAAAATGAAATATGTATTTAATTTGAGGCTCTAAAGTATCTATTTTGTTTTTGATTTGAAGATTTTTAGAGTATTAGTCAACACTGGTGTTTTGTACCTGTACTAAGGCTTGAATTCAGGGTCCTACACGCATTCAGCATACTTAACAGGTAAATCTCTAGCCCTTCAGCTACACCTCCAGCCTGGCATTTTGGTGGGTTTGTGGCGGCTTGATTTTTCTAGTTATTTTATAGATGAGATCTCATGGACTTTTCTCTTTGGACTATTTTAAAATCATGATCCTCCTGACCTCAGTCTCCTGAATAGCTCAGGAATACAGGCATGAACCACTGACATTCAGCATGTCAAAAATAGTACAGTTGAAGTATAAAAGCAATGACTCAATATTCGGGTACCCAAGGTCATTGATATGGTCTTAGAGATATAAATGTAACTACATACACATAAAAATCTATGATGGGATATATACTCTATAGACATAATGTTATATTATATAAATGGATATGTGTCTATGACATACAAACCCTCAGCTTAATTTTAATTATGTTCTACAATTTATGTGCCAGTGATAACATATAGAGATTCACTTCTTGAATACTTGTTTGTTAAATATGAACTATGATGTAAAAATTAGTGTTAACAAAATCTTTTAAAATAAAAAAGCACAGTTGAAAAATAATGTTGACCCAATTCTTGTGAATCATCATAGTTACCCTCTCCATTTGTTGTTGTTGCAGAAAGCTCACGCCTACCTGTGCTGAGTAGTTTTTTTCTTGGAGGGCTCTCTGTGAAGGCAGGACAGCATCTGACTCACTAACTCTTATTCGCTTTTTTAGATGAGTTTGGTATTTTGCTTCATTTTGTTTGTTTTCTACTTCTCTTTCTACCATAGTAAAATATTGTTTTGCTACCATACATTAATACATTACTGCATTTAAAGTTTGCCATCATTTGTTTTAAAACTTGGGCTGTCCACCACTCAATAAGTGGTACAAATATTTTCCCTTACACCATAGCCTCATGAGCTATCAAATACTGTACTAAAACAATACCGATCCTGCAGCAAGATAAAAAAGAAAGCTAGCAATAAGGACAATGTGATTTTACACTCTAATATCTAATATTAGATCCAAAGTCCAATATAAAATAATCTAATATTTAAAATCCAATATCTTCTGACTTCCCAATTTTGAAATCACTTGAGCAGACCAGTGCAATCCATTCAAGACAAGTAGATTTTCTGCTGATATGATCCTGAACTAATATTGAGGAAGATTTAAAATTACCAAAAATCAATCCTTATATTGGTTGCTGTTAGTGTGAGTTAACCATAACAGATTAATAAGATTAGAAAGTGAGGAAAAAAGGAGACGTTTATTCAATAATTTTAGCCATAAAGCATTCTGGTTGCTAACTAAAAAGACTTAGCCTATAAAAAAGAGATTTTGCATTAGCAGTGCATCTTGTGTTTCCAAATTACAATATAGATACTTGTCAGTCTCAGACTTTGCCTTCTCTGATGAGTATATTTCTCCCTTTACTTTTTCATGGTATTTCCTTACTCTATCATCAAACATTGATTGGTCTTAAAAGTCCATTAGTTGATCTATTTCCAGTTTGCATTACCATTCAATTTTCCCTGACTTCATTTTCACACTTCCCTCCTGTGTGTTCAGAGCCCTTCTTTCCCTTCAAGAAAAATAGATATCATTCTCTAGTAAAACGTCTTGTGTTTCCTTATCCCATCAGAAGTATTTCCAAGGTCTTTGACAACTACTTTCAAGACAAATCAGAAGCTTTATTTTCTTACACCAGATCATTCCTCGGCTATCTAGCACTATTGATCACATACAGTTTTTTCTTTTGAAATTTTTTAGAGGGTTTGTTTTCTCCTTATTCTCTGGAATATGAGTTGCCTTTTTATTCATTTGGAGGCCAGATTAAATTTTTATTTTACACTTTGTACACATTCAACTATCCAGAGGGGCCTAAATTATAGATAACAACTCAGATATTGTTTATAAGGTGCCAATAAAACCAGTTCTACTGAAATCTGCTATGTTCCTATGTATGCCCAGGCTCGTGGACTCTGTTCTCTTGAATGATTAACTCTCTATAGCCACCTAATGACAGGCTCCAGAACAGAAACTTCATTCTACATTCAGAATGGAAAAGCTTAGTTATGTCACATCCAGGTGTTTCGAATTGCTCTTTTAGAAGCACATAAGGTGCATTCCTACTGAAGTTAAGACTTTTTGGCCACCTGGTTGGTATTAGTTTCAAGCTATTTATGTCAATGTAGCTGGTCTTTCTTTGTTGGTTTTTTTTCCCCAACTGTAAAAGTAGAAGCAAGTCTGTGTGTGTGTATGTGTGTGTGCATGTATGCACACATGAGTGTGCATGTATACGTGTGTATTACATATGCATTTATATGATTTATTTACTATACATACTTCATGAGTAAATTATCCCCTTTCCTGGACTTCTACCTGATGCAAGCACCCTAACAGCTATTGGGTTCTGATGGCAAAGTTCATTTAATTTAAATGATGACAAGCCACTGGAATGACTATGAATTTCCATTTGACTAATTTTTTTCTTTAATACATTGGGTTGCTTGTTTAAGGCAAAACCGTTCAAAAGAAGCATAATGTGATTTTAACAAATGCAAGAAGAAACATGATTTTGTTAAGGCTGAGAGCAGTTGTTCATACCTGTAATCCCAGATCAAGGTAATTACAGTTCAAGATCAACCCAGGCAAAATTTAGTATGATAAAAATGGGAATACAGTATAGGTAAGGGGTAAATTTACTCAAAGTACACTATATATTTTTATAGCACAATAAGCCCCCCATATTACAAATGTTCATTAAATTAAAAATTAATAAATAAAAACAGTTCAGGAACAACAAAAATAATGAATGTGGTTACCATCTCAAGAAGTGTAGTGTGACACCTGTCATTTTAGTTCCATGCAGGGGTGCATTAAAAGAAAGCCAGTATAATTTTGGTAATTTGGGTTACTTGTACAAAAATATGAAACCCTAATTGAAAAAATACCTAAACGGAAAAAGAATTGGAGCTAGATCTCAAATGTAAGACTGAGTTCTTTTCAGTTGTAAGGTCCTAATCTCTACCCCAGTAGATCCTCACTGCAGATGACGATGATGCTAATGATGATGATGATGATTTTACTATGTTTTGATTTGGCTTTTGGACTTTCTTATGGTATTGAAAATGGAACCTAGAGCTTTTATGCATAATAGGAAACTGCACACTGAGCTACCCCACCCACCACAGTGCCAATATGTTTAATTTATTTTAATGCACCCAAACTACTGTTATTTCAACAAATATCATTAAAAAGTTTTGAATGATGTTTTACTTCACATTCTTTTTGTAGTCTTTTAAATCCAGTATATGTATATATATATATATATATATATGGATTTTTCTTTCAGACTATCCATATTTTAGGTAGCTATTAATTGTGTATGACAATAGCTGCCATATTGGAAACACAAGAATGAACTATCAGCAGAAGGAGAGAATGGAAGTAGCAGTAAATAGATCTAAAATGAATCTACATTGCCATTGAATCTACATTCTTTGTTTTATTGTTGTTACTGACCTTCAATGTAGCAGCTACCTTAACTTTCACTAGTTGTAAGATGTCTGTCTCTGTTGTAAGATGGCAATAAAAGTAAGTCAGAAAGTTAAATTTCTCCAAGTTGATGTTGCTCATAATTTGAAGTGTGGGTTCAGTCTCAGACTTGATCTCATCCCATATGGATTTTAATTGCACTGAATTCTGAATTGACTATGAAGTGGGAGGAATATGATTTTCTAGATTGGCCATAAATACTACAAGTTGATTCATATTGAGAGTAAGTATGATACACAACCAGAGCCTTCTGGAGTTATATTTAATATTTTCCCACAACAGGTAATTTGAGGCAGTGGGTAGCTTCTTAATAAATAATAAAAATTGTTTTGCATGTAATTCATAAGAGATTTACTTATTCTATTTATTATATGAAGACATTAACTTTATTAAATTTTTGCGAGTCCTGGGCCTTGGGCTTTCTCATGGTTAGAGCTCTACCACTTGAGCCACAGCACCATTTCTGGCTTTTGTCTATGTATGTGTATGGTACCAAAGACTCGAACCTAGGTCCTCGTGCATACTAGGCAAGCACTCTACCACTAGGCTAAACTCCTGGCCCTTCATTAATTTTTTTAAAAGACAAGGTGTCTTGATCAAGCCCAGATCAACTTAGAATTTGCTATGTAGCTCAGTCTTACAATCCTCTAGCCTTAACTTCAAAGGTGCTGGGATTACAGGAAAGCAACAATGCACCAAGTTTAAAAGATTAACTTTTACACATCTGTTTTATTAGTATACTTTGAAGAATTGAGGGCTAAATTTTTAGGTGGCTGAACTCTTACAAGGCTTCAATAGGATTATAAATGAAAATGATCATTGACATCAGTAATAATGATGCTAATAATTGCTTGTATTTATATAAGTTCTATTATCTTTGTAGTGCCATGCTAAACAAATTTGCTCACAGAGTCTTCACAAAACTGCCATGAAATGCATACTATTTATTTACATTACAGTATCATATAGATGAGAGAAATGGAAATACAGAGGATTCACACAAGGCTGGACTATGAACTCTGAGAAAGTTAGTGCTATGACCTTTACTAAAGAATAAATCAATTATATTTGATAGAATAATTATTTGCAGCTAAGTGCCAATGGTGGCTCATGCCTGTGATTGTGGTTATTCAGTAGGCTGAAATCTTCAGATTGTGGTTCAAGAACATCTTGGAGAGAAAAGTCCATGAAACTATAATCTCCAATTATCCACCAACAAAAAGGATGGAAATGGAGTTGTGGTTCAAGTGGTAGTGGACCAGCCTTGGGCAAAATTGCCAAGTGTCAGCATACACACGCACACACACACACACACACACACACACACACACACACACACACACACACTTAAAAAGGTAATTATTTGTTCCAGATGTTCAGGCTCCAAAAACATTGTTCCAATCTTCATCCAGTGCTAATGCCCTGTACATTTCTAGTTTCCAGTTAACAAGGTTTAGTTTGACCTATTCTTATTGTTACTGGCTTCTCTCTGCCTTTTAACTCTTAGGTCCATTCATGCTTGTTATTTGGACTTGCATTCTAGTCCCCTGCGACTATTTGGAAGAGGGTAACATACCTGGTTCTTCCCTTGGATTTCAACCCACAGGTATAACGGTCTTGCTGTAAATACCAGTAGGTCCATTTATCTCCTTAAGAATATTCACCACCTTTCATTGGCACCTGAGAGTTCTGCTTTGCTCTTGGCTCTTAATCCTTTATTTTATAAGCCAGAGTAATGAGTAAGGAGGCTGCATAAAGAAACAAAAGAGTCTATCTGGATGAATGATAAAATAGGCAAGCTGACTAATAGAAGATTAAAAAAAAAAGAGGAAGAGGAATATACCAGGAGACCTCAAGGCATGTGTGCAGCCTCAGCTCACTGAGACTGAGCTAATGGGAACTCTGAGGGAAATAGGGAGATTTGCAGGTCAGTAATTATGCATGTGGGATATGTAGAGAGAAATGAAGATGAAGAATTTTCTAATGTTTTGTTGTGCATTATAAATTGAACCTTGGTGGTGCGTTCTTGATTTTCAGTTACATTGGATGTCAAATGAATGTTTCTCAAATGGAGCTACTGGGATGAAGCAGTGTTTCCCAGTGTTGCATTAGGTTCAAACGGAAGCTTTATCACCATCATTTTCTCTGCAGTTCCAGCATTCGATCTTGGTGTCATCATTGATTCTTATGTTCCCTTTGTTCTCTGTTTCCAATCATTCTAATTTCTGCTGAAGGTCTATCACCTTGCACATGCTTTGGTCCAGTTAAGCTACTTCACAGCTGGCTTTCCTTTCTCCAGAAGATCTCCTTACCTTTTCTTTCCTGCCTATCTTCCTTCCTTCTTTTTCTTCTTTTTTCCCTCCTTTTTTTTTGGAAACAGTACTGCTATGAACTCAGAACTGGGAACTGTCCCTTGACTTTCTCCCTATAGTTCCACTTCTGCCTCTCTGTGTGTGTGTGTGTATGTGTGTGTGTGTGTGTGTGTGTGTGTGTGTCCACGACACCAGTCCTAGGGCTTGAATTCAGGGCCTAGGTGCCATCACTGAGCTTTATAGCTCAAGGCTAGCACTCTACCATTTGAACCAAAGCTCTCCTTTTGGCTTTTTTCCCCACTAATGTGAGACTTTCCTGCCCAGGCTGCTTGCAAACCATGATCCTCAGATCGCAGATTCTTGAGTAGTTAGGATTATCAGCAGCACCCAGCTTTTTAAATCAGTCTTTCAAAATACTTTTGCACATAGCATCTGCAAATTAGCAGGATCTCTGTACAGTCACTAAGGCTGCAGCATGAGGAGAGAGGGCCGCTTGGCCAGCCCTTCTCCGGCAGAGTTTACTTGTTCTTTACTGGTTTCTACCTTCTGTCTTTCACTGGATTCTCCCCACCATGGTGCTCTTATGCTTGTCCACAACCACCCTGTCCATTGCTTCAGCAATATTTATTTAGTTAACCATAAGTGTAAGATCAAATCAAGTGGTTGGAGTTCAGCAGCATTTATAAACTCACAAGGTGGCCTGTGGGTTGGATATGAAAGGCAAGATAGGATTAGGAAAAGAGATGATCTGCTCCACTGGCACCAAGAGAAGTACTGCTTTGACTGATGGAGAAAAATGAAGATGAAATGAACACCAGGAAAGGCCTGGGCCACCAGAGTAGCTCGAGCCATTTATCTTTGTCCTCCAGCTCACCAGAATTCCTAGAAACCATATCAATCACTCAAGCAGGCACACCCACACTTGTGAGTAGACTTTCCAATTTTTCTTTTTTTCCATATATTATATTGCAATTAATAGAAGGGTTACATTATATTCATCAGATAGGAGGTGCATTATTTCACAAACATTGATCCCCTTTCTCATGTCTTGGTCCCCATTTCCCTCCCCCCACCCCCACATGCAGATCCATCTACAATTTAGCAAGATCAGTTAGTTCTTTAAATTGAGTTCTCTCTTTTGAATTGCCCATCACCACCATATAATGTACACATCTCTTTCTTTAATCCCATAGTTTCAAATTTACCTGAGCTTGCTGCCTTTATGCTTTCCTTATTTTCTGTAAATTTGTTTGACTTTTGTCCCACTCTTATATGCTAAGTCTTTGTCTTCTTGCAGGACTTTCATAGGGATATCCATGAGTAATGAGGTAGTGGGTGTGCCTCAGTGTGTATGGCTCATTCTATGATGCAGATGTACTGTGAGTAGACCTGACTACAAGGTGTGAACACGTGCCAATGGAAAAAGGTTGTTTGGAGGCCATCTCTTAAAGGATCTTCCCCACAGGCTAAAGAATTTAAATTGTGCTTTTGTAAGGCTATCAGAAATCTATGAAAATGGCTTTAAGAAGAGACATGATACAGAAAAGCTTGGATTTTGGAATGCCTGCTTTAGCAGCTATTCAGACAATAGATTACAGGATGGGAATTCTCTACGAAGGATGGTAATTTGGGATTTATGAACAGTAATTTTGGAAGAAGAGAATGTTTTTAGGTTTTGGAGGCAATATCTCACTCTGTTAGCCCAAGCCAGCATGGAACTGTTGATCTTCCTACTTCTGCCTCCCTAACAGTAAAATCACAAGCCTGTGCCATCGTACAAAATGGGAAGGTTATTATTTAAAGAACAGAAGAAAGAAATGTAGGTGAGGCTGTGTCAAAGGGCTGCGTCTGGAGAATTTGTTCAGTAAACGGATCAAGGAACAATAAGGAATATTTGATCCTTTCGGGTTTCTTAATGGGGAAATGAAGAAATTTAGAATTAGTCTCGGAGGCAAATAAGACGTGTAGAGGATGTTTAATACTAATGACTACTTACTGAGCATTGACTACATGCCAAGGAGATGCTATGTAATTACCAGGCATATGCAATTTTATCTCTAATTAGCATCATGAAGGGCATATTATTTTATGGAATTTTAAAATCAAGGTTTAAAAAGTGAAGCATTTTTCTCCAAAATTACATAATAGCTAAGACATAAAATTTAAACCATACCTAAACAGTTCTAACCCAACCTCAGTTCCAAACAAACATTGTATCAACTTAATTGAAATGTGGCCCACAGAGACATGAATCAGTATCACCTACAGTCCTTGCTAAATACAGGCTTCTGAGTTTATCTCTGGATATTAAAACTGAACTCCTGATGGCGTGGTATTTGACCAACTCAGACCCTTCTTTTTATGTGTATTTTTAAGTTTACATACTACTATTATCTTTAATGAATATTTGCTTCTGGAAAAACTCATCTTTAACACTGATTTGTGTGTTTGTGTTTGTGTGTGTGCATGTGCGTGTGTGTGTGTGTGTGTGTGTGTGTGTGTGTGTGTGTGTGAGAGAGAGAGAGAGAGGGAGGGAGAGAGGGGGAGGGGGAGGGGGAGAGGGAGAGGGAGAGGGGGAGAGAGAGGGAGAGGGAGGGAAAGACTGGCAGGCTGAACTTTTGGCCTCATGATTGCCGGGTAAGAGCTCTACCACCTGAACCACTCCACCAATCCTTTTTTATGATGGTAATCTTCATGACAGGGTCTTTATTTGGGGGTCAGCCTGCATCGGGAGATTCCTATACATGCTTTTCTGTGCTTTAGGATTACCGGCATGTGCCACCACAGCCACTCATGGTACTTCCCCAATCACTGGAGTGACAGGTGAACCTTTGCCACACACAGGGAGTTGGAGTTTGGTGAACATGTTTCTGGATTGGCACCAATCCATGTTCCCCTGACACTTCCAAATAGGGTAGGATTATAAGCTTCAGCCATCAGGCCCAGTTGTGATTTTTGTTTTTTTAGTCATGGAGCTTGAACTCAGGCCCTGGGGGCTATCCCTGAGTTTTGTCACTCAAATCTGGCACACTACTAATTTGAGCCACAGCTCCAGTACTGTTTATTTGGTGGTTAATTGGAAATAAGTCTCAGGGACTTTCCCGCATGGGCTAGCTTCAAATTGTGATCCTCAGACCTCAGGCTCCTGAATAGCTACTATTACAGGCATGAGCCACTGAAGTCCAATTTGATTTTTTTAATGTTCTATTTCTATCTCCAATTTGAGGTTTGGTTGATACCAAAAAAAATCTCACTTACAGAAAAGTTGTGCCTATAAATGATTTTTTTCCCCTGAACCTTTTGCTAGTGATTAGTCAACTTGATGCCTTAGACATACTAAAACTTTAATGCCTTAATATGGTCATCCTACTCCATGATTACAATGAAACTGTCAAAATCTGGAAATTAATGTGGATCCTTGACCACCATACAACCCTCGTCTCATTTCTATTTTACTATGGTCCCAAGGAAATGATCCAGGATGGATGACATTCATTGTCACATCTCTTCAGCCTCCATAAATCTGGAACTGCTCCTCAACTTGTCATGAGAAATTTAGATATTATATGGAAGTCACTTTGTAGATCCATCAGTTGGATTCATCTGGCATTTCCTCACAGTTACATTCAGATTGCGCATCTTTGGTAGGGACATTACAATAGTTAAGGCAAACATTGCTTGCTTAGACCTTTAGGACTGAATTTTTCAAGAAGTAAAAGGGAATAGTTAACTTTTCAAGTAGGGAGCTTGGGATTTTTATGAATCACATAGAATTATCTATGTAGTCCATAAGGTAGTGGAAAGTAGTCTAATAGATGTATATATTCACTTGGGAAATCAGAGTTGAAGGCAGAATTATAGAGCCATCAAAGTGTGGGTGATAGCTAAGCTGTGACATGAATCAACTCAGTAAGGGATTGTATATAAGGCTAGCATTGAAGAGGATACAAATTGGGTAAAACTCAGGTGTGTTATTATTATTTCAACCTATCAATTTATGAGAACAATGCATCTTTATTAGTATCACTCATCCCCTCAAGTTAGCTAGCTCCATTTTTACATATATGCATTCAGTAATATGACAGTATACTCCAGTGCTTTTTCTCTCCATCCATCTGTCCCTCTTCCTCTTAATGTCTCCTTTCCAAACAACACATGTGTTCATGGTATTCATGTCGTTCAATTATGAGTTAGTTACTCAAAACCATTGCAAACCTCCCTCACATATACCATACTTTAAACAATATGTTTATGCATATATGTACGTGACCCTGTATATATTTTCTTATTTGTTTATATTTTAGATCTACCTAACTTCCACATTTGAAAGTAAACATGCATGCTTAATCTCTCTAAGTATGATTTACTTCAATTTCTACAGTTTTTTATAATATGATTCTTTCAACTGACACAATTTGCTACAGATTATATTTCCTCATGATAGATGAGCAAAGTTCTAATACATATCAGATACAGATATTGGAAGAAAGAGAATATTTTTGAACCATTCATCCCTTGTAGGGAAGCTGAGTTGTTTTGGTATTAAATATAAGCAGACAAAGTCTGGTACAAACCAAAATGTGTCTCTGTTTATTAAGAGTCTAAAATAGGAAAAAGAATATGCAGGTGGTCATGAAGAAAAGATAGTGTAAAAAATACACAGTGAAACTGGCTTGAATACAAAGTGTTCATCCCAAAGTAAGCCCCTCCTCCCATCATCTCTTCTCTTCCTATAACTGCTCTTCACTGATAATGTGGATTCTCCTATAAATGCTTTTGGGAGGAGGTTTTTCCTTTGCCCAAAGTGTGCAATACACTGAAAAAGAAGACCAAACTATTTAAACAGAATAATCTCAATATATTAAAAGCAGATGGAAGCATGAGACACAACTATTTAATGATAGTTCATCCATCTTTGGAAGCTTTAAGCTTTTTACTTCTCCACTGTGAGTCAGAAGCAAACTGAAGAATTTATCCTCTCCCAATACTAAAGAATAAATTACTTTTTAAAAGTCAACATTTTCTTTAACCTCCACTATCATCTAGAATACTTGCACTCAAATCCACTTACAGTGAGACAAGCATATTTAATTAACAGTTTACCAGAAGAAGGTGAGTAGCATTCTTAAACCTAATAAGTGAGCACTGAGCAGTGTAAGAGCTAGTGTGAGGTTCTGGTTAAGATTCAGTACCCTAAACTCTCTCCTCTCATAGTATCAGCAGTCCTCAGCTTCAAATACTCTCATAGGCTAATGTCTCATAAGCTGGTCTTATGAGACCAGCCTGTGACTCCAAGTTCTGCCTAAGCTTAGACTTGCCATTTATTATTCTTTTTGCCTTCCTCCTAGCTTTCAGTCCTGGAATCTGTTCTTTCTCATTTTTTTCATATATTTTTATTGTAATTAATAGAAGGGTTACATTATATTCACCAGATAGAAGGTGCATTAATTCACATACATTGATACCCTTTCTCATGTTCTTTCTCATTTTTTTTCAGCCCTCAGTTAAATGCTACCTCCTAAAAATGTCCTTCCCCGCCCACCTAACTGAAATTGCAACACTTCTATTTTCTTTCATAGTACTGAGATATTTCCCTTTTTAGTACTTAACTTCATTTGTAAAGGCATAAATACTTGGAGGTTTTTTCTTTCCTTCTTTCTGTTTTTAGGGACTGATTTTCCAACTAAACTACATGCTTACTTTACATGGGACTTTCTACTTCTTGCCACATTATATCCCAGCACACTGCACAACAGTGTCTGATATGTGCAGATAACTAATATTTATTGTGTGAATGAGTAAAAGATAGGACTAGGGATGAAGTACCACTTTACATTGTAAAGGCCTTCTTGGAAGCTGAAGAGCAACTAGACATCTCTAACTGAGAAAAAGCCACTAAAGTAAACCTACTTTTAAGAAACGTATGTTGGGGTCATGAGTGTAGCCCAGTGGTAGAGTGCTTGCCTACCATGCACAAATGGGTTCAATTCCTCATTACCACATACACAGAAAAAGACTGGAAGTGGTGCTGTTGCTCAAATGGCAAAATGCTGTCCTTGAGCAAAAGTGCTCAAGGACAGTGCCTAGGCCCTGAGTTCAAGCCCCAGGACTGGCAAAAAAAAGAAAGAAAGATATGTAACATATGTGATATGTAATGCATAGGTTTAATGTCTGCATTGAAACCAGCTTGAGAATACTAATGAGTCATATCATTAAAATCCTCTAAATTATAGTTCAGCAAAGTGAATATTAGGAAACCTCAACCTTATATCATCAGGGATGGGGACAGAGAAGGTCACAGGGAGGGTCCAGAAGAAAGGATGCTGGGAATGGGGCACACAAATAACATCACCTGCCAGGTGCCCATGGCTCACACCTGTCATCCTCACTACTCAAGAGACTGAGATCTGAGGATCACAGCTCAAAGCCAGCTGGGCAGAAAATACCCTATGAGAACGAGACTCTTATCTCCAATTAACCACTCAAAACCAGAGTAATGCTGTGGTTCAAGGGATAGAGCACTAGCCTTGAGCAAAAATGTTGAAGGACAGCGCCCAGGACATGAGTTTTTGAAGGACAGCGCCCAGGACATGAGTTTTAACTCCCAGGTCAGCAAAATAGAGAGAAAGATAAAGAGAGAGAGAGAGAGAGAGAGAGAGAGAGAGAGAGAGAGAGAGAGAGAGAGAGAGAGAGAGAGAGAAGAAGAAGAAGAAGAAGAAGAAGAAGAAGAAGAAGGAGGAGGAGGAGGAGGAGGAGGAGGAGGAGGAGGAGGAGGAGGAGGAGGAGGAGGAGGAGGAGGAGGAGGAGGAGGAGGGAGGGAGGGAGGGAGGGAGGGAGGGAGGGAGGGAGGGAGGGAGAGATATTGGCAGAGCTACCTGATTGAATAGGTAAAGCAAAATGAACTCACTTCTGATCAGACTTGTTTTGTTGCATCCACTCCACTGTGCTTTTGAATGAATGACCCTGCAGAAAGTTGATGAAAAGGGATCCATATATTATCACTGTGTATTGAATCTTCCTACTCCTTCAAACTATTTTTCAATAGGTTTTGAGATTCACCTTCAAATCTTCTCCAACAAAAAAAAGTCTGGGTATTTTGTTTCTTCCTAAATGTGTTTGCAAAATCTTTTTTTTGCATTGTACTCCACTCAATATCTATTTTTATATAAAGTTCATTATGCACCAAGATTTAACATGGATATCTGCCCACCCAGGAGGTACATTTTCTGGGTGGTGTTTCTAGTACCCTGAAGGCCACAGCATAATGCTTTCTAGAGGGGGAAGTGGCCCAATTGATTACTGCCTATGTAATTTCATCCCCAATCCAAATGGCACTCTCTTTAGTGTGCTCTTATTTTGTTTTTCTTCTTAGAGTTTTTAAAAAAATATTTGTCGTTGTTTGATCTAACAGTATCTAACAGTAGTTAATGAACTTGGCAGAGATGGGCTTGAAAGAAATAATAAGTGTGAGGGCCAGGAGCATGGCTTAGTGGCAAACTGATTGTCTAGCATGCACGAATCCCTAGGTTCAACTCCTCACTATGACATATACAGGAAAATATGCGGAGTGGGCTATGGCTCAAGTGATAGAGCGATAGTCTTTTTTTCAATTTTTTTCATATATTTTTATTGTAATTAATAGAAGGGTTACATATATTTTTCAGATAGCTGGTGCATTAATTCCCATACATTGATACCCTTTCACATGTCTTGGTCCCCATTTCCCTCCCCTCACCCCCACCCCTCATCTTGTTTTCCCCTGTTCCCTATCCAATTTCAAATACCCAAATACAAATATATCCGATATATCAGGTAACAAAGTGAGATACTGTACCAATATGAGATAACCAAGGGACAGCAAAAGAGATGAGAGATAACATAGTATCTCAAGAACAACAATCATTCATTATATGCCTTATGTTTCTATATCCTAAAGATCCTTTCATTTAACATCCTACTATGTGGCCTTTTGTATCAAGGTTTTATTCTATTGCAGATCTCTGCTAGGAAAGCCCAAGGTTTCTACTGATTATGACAAATGAGGGAAACCATTGAGCCTAAGTTCCTTTGAGTCTGGCTTACTTCACTTAATATGATCTTTTCTAAGTCTTTCCATTTCCTAACAAATGGGGTAATGTCATTCTTTCTGAGAGCAGCATAGAATTCCATTGTGTACAAATACCACATCTTGTTGATCCACTCATCAACTGAGGGGCATCTAGGTTGGTTCCATATCTTTGCTATGGTAAATAGTGCTGCAATGAACATTGTTGTGCTGGTGGATTTAGTATGTCTTTGTTTCTGGATGATTGGGGAAATGCCAAGTAGTAGAATTGCTGGGTCATAGGGGAGCTCTATGTTTAGTCTTTTGAGACACTGCCATACTGCTTTCCATAGTGGTTGAACAAGTTTGCATTCCCACCAACAGTGTAGGAATGATCCCTCCTGGCCACATCCCCTCCAGTATCTGTTATTATTCGTTTTCCTGATCCTGGCCATTCTAACTGGAGTGAGGTGGAATCTTAGAGCTGTTTTGATTTGCATTTCTTTTATGACCAGAGATGTTGAGCATTTCTTCATGTGTCTATAGGCCATTTTTGTTTCTTCTTCAGAGAAGACTCTCTTTAAGTCTTTGGCCCATTTTTTAATGGGATGGTTGTTACTTTGGAGATTAGTTGTGGAGTGATTCAATTTTTTGAGCTGTTGATATATTTTAGATATGAGGCCTTTGTCTGTTGTATGGTTGGTGAAGATCTTCTCCCACTCTGTAGGCTTCCTGATTAGTTTACTAGCTATGTCCTTTGCCATACAAAAGCTCTGCAGTTTAATGCAGTCCCACTTATCCAGCCTTTCTCTGATTTGTTGTGATGCTTGGTCCTTATTAAGAAAGTTTTGACCTGTGCCAAGGAGGCCTAGTGGTGTATCTCTTATTCCTTCTTGTAAAGTTTTCAGTGTGTCAGCTTTTTCCTCCAGGTCTTTGATCCATTTGGAGTTAATTCTAGTGCAGGGTGACAAAGAAGGATCCAACTTTAGTTTTCTGCAGGTGCTTAACCAGTTCTGCCAGCACCACTTGTTGAAGAGGCTGTCTTTCTTCCATTCTATTTTTTTGGCTCCCTTGTCAAAGATTAGGTGGCCATAGGTCTGTGGTTTAATATCGGGGTCCTCAGTTCTATTCCATTGGTCTTCAGGCCTGTTCCTGTGCCAGTACCAAGCTGTTTTGAGAATTATAGCTCTGTAATAGAGTCTAAAGTTTGGAATTGAAATTCCTCCTGTGCTGTTCTTTCTGCTAAGAAGTGTTTTTGCTATACGGGGTCTTTTATTATTCCATATGAAATTTTGGATAGCCTCTTCTATTTCTTTAAAGAATGACATTGAGATATTGATGGGTATTGCATTGAATTTGTAGATAGCCCTTGGCAAGATTGTCATTTTCACAATGTTGATTCTTCCAATCCAGGAGCATGGGAGGTTTTTCCATTTCCTTAGTTCTGCTTTAATTTCCTTTTTTAGGGTTTTAAAGTTTTCATCAAAAAGGTCCTTTACATTCTTAGTTAAGCTAATTCCTAGGTACTTTATTTTCTTTGAGGTTATTGTGAAAGGAGTTGCTTTCCTGATTATTGCCTCGTTCCTCTCACTGTTGGCGTAGAGGGAGGCAGTTGATGTTTGAGGGTTAATTTTATAGCCTGCTACCCTTCCAAAGTTTTGAATCAGCTCAAGGAGCTTGGGAGTAGAGTCTATAGGATTCTTTAAATACAGGCCGGGAGTTTGGCCTAGTGGTTAAAGTGCTTGCCTAGCATGCATGAAGACCCGG
Organism: Megascapheus bottae; assembly: GCF_031878675.1. Lineage (NCBI taxonomy): Eukaryota > Metazoa > Chordata > Mammalia > Rodentia > Geomyidae > Megascapheus > Megascapheus bottae. The sequence goes on from NC_143514.1 coordinate 17,286,860, forward strand.
GTTCGATTCCTCGGTGCCACATACATAGAAAAAAGCCGGAAGTGGTGCTGAGGCTCAAGTGGTAGAGCTCTAGCCTTGAGAAAGTCCAAGGCCAGTGCTCAGGCCCTGAGCTCAAACCCAGGACTGGCAAAAAAAAAAAAGAATTCTTTAAATATAGAATCATGTCATCTGCAAAGAGGGAGAGTTTCACTTCATCTTTCCCTATTTGGATCCCCTTTATGCTTGCCTCTTGCCTTATTGCACTGGCTAGGAATTCTAATACTATGTTAAAGAGGAGTGGGGAGAGTGGGCATCCTTGTCTCCTTCCTGATTTTAGAGGAAATGGCTTTAGCTTTTCGCCGTTAAGTATAATACTAGCAGTGGGTTTGTCATACACAGCCTTTATTACATTGAGGAATGTTCCATGGATTCCTAGTTTCTTTTAGCATAAAGGGGAGTTGGATCTTGTCAAATGCCTTTTCTGCATCTATTGAGACAATCACGTGATTTTTGTGCTTGCTCCTGTTGATGTGTTGAATTATGTTAATTGATTTGTGTATGTTGAACCAGCTTTGCCTCCCTGTGATGAATCCTGTTTGATCATAGTGTATAATTTTTTGATGAGTTGTTGTAGACGGTTGGCCAGTATTTTGTTGAGAAGTTTTGCATCGATGTTCATCAAAGAAATAGGTCTATAGTTCTCTTTCTTTGATGAATCTCTGTCTGGTTTGGGGATGAGGGTTATACTGGCTTCATAGAATGAGTCTGGTAAAGAACCTTCATTTTCAATTTCGTTGAAGAGCTTGAGGAGTATTGGTGTGAGCTCTGCTTTGAAGACCTTATAGAATTCAGTTGTGAATCTATCTGGCCCTGGGCTTTTTTAGGTGGAAATTCTCTTATAGCCATTTCTATTTCAGTGCTTGAAATAGGCCTGTTTAGTTGGGATAGTTCTTCTTGGTTCAGTGTGGGTATGTTAATATTGGCTAGGAATTCGTCCATTTCTTCTAGATTCTCAAATTTGTTGGCATAAAGGTTTGAGAAATATTCCCTCATGATACTCTGGATCTTGGTCATTTTCGTCTGTGATTTTGTTTATTTCGGTATGCTACCTTTTTTTTTTTCGTAAGATTTGCTAAGCGTTTGTCAATTTTGTTAATTCTTTCAAAGAACCAATTCCTTGTTTTGTTGATTCTTACTGTACCCAGCTAAGCTCTCATTCATAACTGAGGGAACAATAAAAACATTCCATTCCAAGGAAAAGCTTCAACATTATGTAGCAACAAAACTAACACTACAGAAAATTCTCAAAGATGTTCTACACAAGGAAAACCAACACAAATGTAATACAGGGAAAGACATGGCACCTAAAACTCATAACATCTAAGTACCACAAAAACTATCAAGACACAGGCCCTAATGAAAGCTTGTAAAAATGGCAGGAACTAATAAATATTTCTCAATCCTGACTCTCAATATGAATGGACTTAACTCTCCAATTAAATGGCACAGATTATCTAGTTCAATCAAAAAACAAGATCCATTATTCTGCTGTCTTCAAGAGACACATCTTACCCAAAAAAACAAACACCTTTTGAAAGTGAGAGGTTGGAATAAACTCTATCAAGCTAACGGCCTCCATAAACAGGCTGGAGTTGCCATCCTCATATCAGATAAAATAGATTTCAAACTAAAATTAGTGAGAAAAGACAAAGAAGGTTACTACATACTACTAAAGTGATCTTTCCTCAAGGAGGACATAACCATCTTAAATATCTACACACCGAATCTCGGAGCTCCAAACTTCATCAAGCAAACTTTACTTACACTGAAACCATACATAGATCGAAACACAGTGATTGTTGGTGACTATAACACACCACTCTCACCTTTGGACATATCAACAAGGCAAAAACTCAACAGAGAAACCTTAGAACTGAACAAGTATATAGACCAACTAGATCTAACAGACATCTGCAGATTATTCCACCCAGCAACAACATAATATATGTTTTTCTCAGCAACACATGGAACATTTTCCAAAATAGACCACATTTTAGGCCATAAAACAAACATGGACAGATTCAGAAACACTGAAATTATTCCCTGCACTTTCTCAGGCAACAAGGGCATCAAATTGGAACTGAACACACAACTCCACCACGAAAACCCTGTAACTCATGGAGACTGAACAACACATTGTTGAATCACCAATGGGTCATCGAAGAGATCAGAACAAAAATCCAACAGTTTATGAAATTTAACAATAAGGAGGACACAAAATACCAACTCCTTTGGGACACGTCAAAGGCAGTACTCAGAGGAAAATTTATAGCTCTGAGTGCCTACAATAACAAATTGGAAAAATCGCAAACCAACAATTTAATATGTCACCTTAAGCTCCTGGAAAAAGAGCAACAAACCAACCCTAATCCCACTAGAAGGAAGCAAATTATTAAAATCAAAGCAGAATTAAACGAATTGGAATCTAGAGGGATAGTCATGAGAAAGCCCAAGGACAGTGCACAGGCCCTGAGTTCAAGCCACAGGACTGTCAAAAACAAAAAGTGCTAGAACCTTAGGAATGTACCATGAAACAAGTCTCTTTTGTCCTCTTGTGACTTGAGTGTGTACTTTGGCAAAGGATATTTTATGTCATTCCATTTCCCTTCAAAAGCAGTGGCCCTCAGCAAATGGGCTTCAAATGGACTTTGGGCATGAGTTCTGGCCTTGAGAAAAGTTCAAGGACAGTGCTCAGACTCTGAACTCAAGGCCAGGAATGGCAAAAAAAAAAAAGAAAGAAAAGAAAAGAAAAAAAACTAAAACAAATGAACTTGCAAATGAGATAAAAGGAAAAGAAAGAAAAAAAAAACCAAAGAAATGTTCCCATTTTTTGGACTTCATTTTGATACATATTATTTTATATGATCAGATGCACATAGCCATAGCTATTGCACTTTTGTGTTCCTCTCCTAAGGATATTCTCCTCTGGTCTCTGTGTGCATAGCTAGAGAAAAACTATTGAATGTTATGAGTTTTGTAAGAAGTGTGTGTGTGTGTGTGTGTGTGTGTGTGTGTGTGTGTGTGTGTGTGTATGTGTGTTATTACTGGAGCTTGAGCTCAGGGCCTGGCTGTTTTCTCTTAGTTTTTTCACTCAAGGCTAACACTCAGTCACTTAAGCCATCGCTCCATTTCTGAGTTTTTGGTTGTTAGTTAATTGGATTAAAAAGTTTTATGCCCTTTCCTGTCCAGGCTGGCTTCAAACAGGATCCTCAGATCTCAATTTCCTGAGTAGGTAGGATTACAGGCATGGACCACCAGTACCTGGTTAAATAATAAAATGTTACCTAAATAGAGAGATTTATAGTAAAATGTTAACTTAGTAGAGAGCTTTACGTAGACATTTTCCTTGATGCTGCTAATATTTTTTTCTTCTCCAATACGTGAATGAATATCAAACTTTCTATGTAGAAATTCAGTGGTATGGCTTCGGAGAATGCATTTGTCACCTTGCTAGAAATGTGGCCTTCTTGACCTCTTCAGCCTTTGGTGGTTTGAAAATCCTAAACATAATCCTCTGTAGGGATTTATGCAGGTGCCCATTACGGCCCATTATCTGTGATGTGGCTTGTGGTATTCACCTCACATAAAGTTTAAACTTTCCTGCCTTTCTTTTTTTTTGCCAGTCCTAGGTCAGCTCAGGGCCTGAGCACTGTCCTTCGATTTTGTCAAGGCTAGAGCTCTACTACGTGAGCCTCAGCATTACTTCTGGCTTTTATCTATGTATGTGGTACTGAGGAATCCAACCCGGGTCTTCATGCATGCTAGGCAAGCACTCTACCACTAGGCCAAACTCCCAGCCCCTCCTGCCTTTATTTTTAAGGACAAAAAATGGTCCACAACATATTTGCATTGTCAGAGACCATACTGAAAGAAGCTACAAGTTCCATCAGCCCTTAAGCTTATGTCTATGCTCTGGAAGAAACTGTAATAAATGAAAGGTTTCATTAGAAAACAGAGAGGGGGGGGCTTTCCTGGAACCTCAGTGTCCAGATCTCAGCCTCCTAAATACACAGGATTACAGGAGACAGCCATCAGTACCCATCCTTAGACTCTTTTAAAGTGTCATCTGCCATAGGAAAATATCTTAGACCTATAAAAAGAGTAAAAGTATGTCTCACATTGATTTTGACCCTCAAATTCTGAAAGCACATTAAAGAATAACAGCATTCAACTTTAACTACAAATTGCTAATTAATAAGTAACCCATTCTCCCAGAGGTAAAATATTATTAACATTTTCAAATAGAATTAGGCATCCATGTCTTATAATTGTTATAAAAATATTTAGCTGCAATATCTGTTTAATTATTTAAGGCATCTCTTTGTGGTGCAAATATGATCTGCATAATCATAAATATTCTCTGCTTTGTCTAGAGACAATCAGCTAAGAATCTGTTACTTGTAAGACTTAAATTAAGATCTACTTAAAGCTATCTGCAGGTCATAGTATAATTACTTACACTAGCTGATGCCTGAATCAGTAAGATTTAGCAGCAGGAAATATTCTTTGATTTTGTAAGAAGGGGAGAATTGCTTTTTCTTGTATAAATTTCATTGTTGATGTTATTAAAAAGGATTAGGGTAGAGTTGGAGTAGTTGAAAATTTAATTAATCTAATCCCTTTAACATGAATTGTTTTCTTATTGATAACTCTCTCTGACAACAGTATTATAGATCACAACCATGTGAAATGTTTACACTAACTATTTTACCATGTAATCTTTCTTCCTGCTTTCTCTGTTGGGAATGGTAAAGATATTCAAATTTATTTAGCCTTCTTCTTGTCTGTTTCTCTCACCTTAAATATGCAAGGTCAGTAGGAGTTCGGTTTTGTCATCTTTTAGTAATTTTCTCACAATATCATTATATATCAGTAAATTATGTGAATAACACTGAAATCATTAATCTCCTAAATGGTATGAGTACCTTGAAATAAGGAAAATGGCCAATCCAGGGGCTCAAACTCAGAGCCTGAATCAGATGAAGGACAATGTTCTCATTTAGGTCAGGCTTCTCAGTGTAAATTAGGAATTATTCTTAATGTGCTCAAATGTCACATTACCAGAGAGACTTTTATGACCTCCCAATATACAATTAGAATCACTATGCATCTCCCACTGTCATTTTCCCCTCCCACTGTTATTCCTCCCTGTAATTGGCTTTATGTTTCTCTATAGCAGTTAGCACCAGGTAACATTACAAAGCAATATCTGTCTACTGCCTTAGTCCAGCTCCTCCAACTGAGATGAGAAAGCAAGAAATTGGCTTTATTTGCTGCTGAATTTTAAAAGCCAAGGGGAATGCCTTCACTATAGTGGTATCACAGCCTGTCAATGCACCATAATTTAATGTGTGAACATTGCCGCTCATCTCTCAGGTACCTAAATCATCATTAGATCTGAGTAAAGATAGTATAAATAAGTAATGGCAACCTCACTCAGGAGCTGGCTTTTCCTGCTGAGCCCAAAAGGGAAGCCAATTCCTGTGGAGCAAAATGGAACCCAGGTTTCCTGTGGCTCTGTCCTCATGAAAAGGCCAGAATTGGGTTGTGAGGCGTCAAAACTGGGTTGTGTTTGGCATCTCATATTTGAGATGAATATAAAGAATCTCAAACACTGCCCTCCAGGATATTGCTTCTCTAGCATATAACCAGGGGTGATGAAGATAAAAAGGGACTCTAGGTTGAAGTAATTTTGTGAACAAGGTGCATTTTTGTAAGGCTAACCAAAAAAAAAAAATCTTAATTTCAAGGCATCTCAGATGTATGACAATGCTCATTTGGGTGAAAATGAGATTTTTGTTCAGATTCATTTAATCTTAGATATTTTCTACAAGCCAATTATGTTTCTCAGACAAAGTTCAAAGAAAGGAAAAGCCATTGACCTGGGTGTTGAACAAATCAGGTCAAAGGAAGGAAGAGAAGTCCACATTCTATATCTTATGTAAGATGTGTGTGCTGGTCTTAGGGCTAAACTCGGGGCCAAGGTGTTGTCCCTGAACTTCTTTTACTCCAGGCTGCTGCTCCACCACCGGAGCACAGCACTACTCCCAGCTTTTCCTGGGTAGTTTGTTGGGGATGAGTCTTCTGAAGCCAGCCAGTGCAGCTCCTGCATGTCATCCCCACTGTGTAGGAGGCTGAGATCTGAAGGTCGAGAAGCCAGCCCTGAGGCAGGAAAGTCTCTGTGAGACTCACAATTAACCACTCACAAACCAGAAGTGATGCTGTGGTTCAAAATGGTCAAGCCCTAATCTTGAGCAAAAGACCTATGGGACAGTGTTGTGGACCTGAGTTCAAGCCCCACAACTGACTGTCCGATCCTCAGATGTCAACCTCCCGAGTAGCTAGGATTATAAGTGTGAGCCATCAGCACCCAGCTACCTTTTTAAGTAACTTTTTTTTTGAAATTCTCCTTAAGTCATCATACAAAATGATTTCTATCTATCATGTCAGTTTGTAAGCACAATGCATCTTAATCAGTGTCACCTCTTTCATTATTCTCCTCCCTCTCCCCCAACTACACCCCTCCCTTCAATTTACCATCCATTGTCATATAAGTACAATTGAACACTATGCTTGCATTTGCCAACCGTTCCTCTCCATATTTTGTTATAGCACTTTGGGCAAGTTTCATGGCACTTCTACAGTTCCTCTTCTTTTCTTTTTATTGTTGGAATAATGTATAGAGGGGTTACAGTTACATTCATCAGGTGGTAGGTGCATTATTTCTCACACATTGATACCCCTTCTCACGTTTTTGTCCCCATTTCCCTCCCCTAAACCCCTTCCAATCATGTTTTTCCCCCTTCCCTTCTTTATTTCAAATAAACAAATAAACCGTATATACAATACACCAGATAACAAAGTCAGATACAGTTAACAAGATGAGATTAACTGTAAGGGCAAAAAAAGAGAGGAGAAATAACATAGTACACTTGATTTCATCTTCTATGATATAAGAGTGAAAGGGGTTGCCTGGAAAACGTAAAACAACTGTCTCATAAATGCTAACTTCAAGGTGGATGATGCAAACATTATTCATGGAAAGAATGAACATGTTTCAGATAAATCTCAGACAGGTTTGTTAGTATCCTCTGAAGCACCCTGGTAGGTCTCCCTATCCTTTGATCTCCGAGAAGCTCACCTAGGTTGAAGGCAAACAAATGTTGTCTTCCAACATGACTTAATACAAGTGTCAGGTACCTGGTGCATCTCATGGAATTGATTTCTTTTGTCCCTTTATACTTGGCCTCCAATTTTAAAAAACGCTTTCCCAGGAGGAAAGTGGTAACAGCCAAGTTAAAGATGGTGCAGATGGTTCATGCTGACAGGTCTGAAGTGGACCATACTTTTCTCAGCAAATTTCAAATGAAGATGTGATCTGTGTAATTCTGACCCCTTCAGTGAAATGCACATTTACATATACTTAGAATTTATAAATCCAGACAGATCCCACAATATTTATAGCCCTCCATTTAAAAAGAAAAAAATTTTAAAAAGCTTTTGCCAGTCTGCAGAGTTCTGCCATTTGACTCTCTGGTTATGCTTTAGATAGTTTAAATAACAATAAATTTAGTGATTTATTCCACCTGGAAGGAAACTTATCCTCTCTAGCTCCACCTCCACCCTCCCCCCCCCACCCACCCTCCTGTTGGCTCACTTTGAAGAGATATCTATAAATAGTGCTACAGATGCTAGAAGCAGGAATAGGATTGAAATTCTAGAAAGAAGTACAGAAACATTTCCATTATCACTGATTTCTTTGGTATATTTCTAAAACAGTACTGTTCTTCAAATAATATGCCTTCTCTTCTTTCTCATGCCTCATATCAATTATACTTGAGTCTCCCAAACCTGTTGTGTATTCAAGGATTCAATTGCATTAATGGAAAAGAGAGAAGGAGAGTAATAGCTGACTAAGTTGCCACTAGGGAGGCCGAAACAAGTCTCAAATGCTCTTCTTAGATTTCCAACAAGTCAGCAGGTCACTGAGTGTTGATATCTAAAGTATAAATTCATTACTTTAGATCTACCTTGCCTATGCAACAAATATGATACAGAGCCCACAGTGAATGTCAAAGAAAAAATCTATTTTTTTTCCAAGAGAAACTTTAAATATAATTAAAGGATTAATTCTTTCATCCATCCATGTTCGTATTACCTTGTACAGGTAAGAGGTAGATATGATAATCCCCTCTGACACATAGTAGAACCTTGTACCTCTTCAGTTACATAGTCAGTCAAAATGTGAAATATTAAATTCTGATATTAACTATTGATATTAATTTAATGCTAAATTTTATTACTTTTTCTCACCCCCTCTGTCTCCCTCTCCCTCTCCCTCTCTCCCTCTCCCTCTCCCTCTCTCCCTCTCCCTCTCCCTCTCTCCCTCTCTCTCTCCCTCTCTCCCTCTCCCTCTCCCTCTCCCTCTCTCCCTCTCTCCCTCTCCCTCTCCCTCTCCCTCTCTCCCTTTCCCTCTGTCCTTATCTGTGGTGAAATGGCTTGAACTCTGCTCCTGGGTGCTGTCCCTTAGCTGTTTTGCTGGCATTCTGTCACGTGTACCACAGCTCCAGCTCCAGCTTTTTGATGATTAATTGGAGAGAAGAGTCACATTGACTATTCTGCCTGGACTAGATTCCAACTACAATCCTTAGATCTCAGCCTCCTTGGGTAACTAGGACTAAAGGCTTGTGCCACCTGCACTCTGGCAAGTTTTAACCTTTTTCGATGAGTTTATTTATTCCAGTCCTGGGGCTTGAACTTGGGTCCTCATGTTCTTGCTTGGCTTTTTGCTCAAGGCTGGCACTTTCCTACTTGAACCATACTCCTACTTACACCATTTTGATGGTTAGTTTGAGATAAATGCCTCGTGGACTTTTCCACAGGGACTGTTATCAGCAGATCCCAGGCTCCCAAGCAGCGTTACAAGTTATCAGTGTCTAGCCCATGAGTTTTAAACTAGGTACTATTCTGAGTCACATGCCACTCTGACCCAATTGAGGTATACATCAGCCTTCTGTACCAGGTATCTACGCTGCATATATATACTACATTGTCACCTATTAGCAGTTTTAGTCCTCTGGCCAACTGTCCCCAGCATGGTAGTTATCATGTTCGAGGAATTAGCATTAGCCTTCAATGCTTATGACATTTACTTCATTATCTCATCTTAGAGGCATTCCATTACCGAACATCATCACAAAGGAGATGAGTACAATGAAATATTTTGAGTGAGATCATATTCGTCTAACTTTATTCTAATACAACCACTTAATTTTTATTACAACATATTGATTCATATACTAATTGCCATTAATTTATGACGATAATGCTATTGTAATTGTTTTGCTTTATTTGGAGACATATTGCTAATATCTCACTGTCTGATTTAGAAGCTAACCTGTATCATAGTTAAAAGTAGGTGAAGGAAAAACGTACCTAAGGGGTCAGAATCCTTTGTGAATGCAGCCTTTGTGGATGAGGAGAGCCCAGGCTACCTCAGGATGGCCTCCCATTATTATATTTTGAACATTAACAAAAACCTGGCAGTCAACTTTGAGGGAAGCTATTTAGTGCAGCCCAAACAGCCTTATAACTTCTAATATGACAAGAAGTTTTATTTCCAGTGTCAGGCTTGACTAGGCTGTAGAGAAGGAGTCTAATAACAATTAACATTCATGAAGAGCTCTGTGTGGGGTAGCCCAGAGTAACAAAGATACACACACAGATACAGTTTCATGAGAGACACTCTCTTCATTGAGTACAATCTGGATCTGGATCTGTAGATTCATCTGATCATGGGTTAAAAATAATGAGAAAATAACCAAGTCCTATCTTAAACTCTCTCCAGCACTCTGTGTTTGAGTAACAGTCCGCTCATCTCATTCACATTCTAGGTAGTCACATCTAGGATGCTTGTGTCTATACTGACTATACAGACTCTGTCTTGTATTCCCAAAACAATATAGCATAAAAATGTAATAGGCATTGTAATTAATCTCGAAATAACTTCCAAGATGTGGGAAGGGCTGGATGCTGGTGGTTCCTGTTCGTAATCCTAGAAAGTCAGGAGGCTTTTAGATGTAAGGATCCAGGCTTGAAGCCAGCCCAGGTATGAAAGTCTGTGAGATTCTTATCTCCAACATCAAACCAAAAGTGGAGATGTGGCTCAACTGGTAGAGTACCAGACTTTGTTAAAAAGACAAGTGAGAGAAGTCCCTAGGTTCAAACCTCAGTACTGGTGCATAATAAAAGTATATTGGAGGAAATCTGAAGGTCATTAGGCCATTTTACACAAGGGACTCAAATACCTACATATTTGGATATTTATAGGAGCCCTAAACACAGTCTCCTTTTGATCTTGGGGATATATTTGGTAGGTTCCCTTGTCCTGAACTCTCTTACTTAGAACACATCCCCAATCTCAAGACTTCCTAGAGCAATCCTCATGTCTCTCTCTATTAGGATGCCAGATGTTTGGATCAAGCCCCAGAGCCTACAATGTACCACATTTCAATGATTTGTGGTCAGTATTTTTAAACCAGCTTTTATGAAGCAGGAACCAGTTAAGTATGATGGAGTGGAGACACAGCCAAGAGAGGCCAGACCTCATATGGAGAATCATGTCCTAAACAGGATATAGATGTTTAGGGTCTGTGGTTAATTCTAAAACCCTTGCCAGAAAGAAGGACTTTTAAATGGCTGTTCTACTAGGAAAGTTCTTGAAGCAGGGAGGAATTTTCCTTTCTTACCTTTCTTCTTGGTAATCTCTTTCTAAGATGAAGTGGAGTATTGGGCTGTTAGATGGTTGTTTTGTGTCTTTGTGCCTCTGTGGCCACATTATGGGCCGAACACATATGGGATAAATAAACTGCTTTCATTTTTTTAAATGCCTGGAAGGAAACAAGATGGGAAAAATTACCATATTGCTATTTAAAAAACACAAGATATTATAGAAGATAATGCAGTTAGGGCAAATGAAAATGTTAACTAGATTTTCCAGCTTTTGGTAGCCTGTTAGCCATCACAATGTGGCATGATTTGTGTTCAGTATATTTTTCCCTATATATGTTTTATTTTTATTTTTATTTCTGTGCAAGTCATGGAACTTGAACTCAGGGCCTGGGCCCTGTCTAGAGGGTTATTTGTTCGTTTGTTGTTGTTGTTGTCATTTCTCAAGGTTCTACCACTTGAGCTACAAATTCACTCCTGCCTTGTTGCTGTTTAATTGAAGATACAGATCTCACAGATTGTTTTCTGCCTGGACTGCCGAGATCTCCACCTCCGTGATATCTAGGGTTATACTCACAAGCCACCAGCACCCAGCACCTTGCACATATTTTAAGCTACTTTGAGATTAATTTTAACACCTATCTCAAGACAGATTATATGTAAATAATTGTTATGGTATATAGCTGGTAGATAGATAGATAGATAGATAGATAGATAGATAGATAGATAGATCTCATTTTCTTGATCCATTCCTCCATTGCAGGATATCTGGGCTCCTTCCCTCCATGTCTTAATGCACCCTATCTTGTTCTTTCACAGGGCAACCCCTACATGTGCAATAACGAGTGTGACGCGAGTACCCCTGAGCTGGCACACCCTCCAGAACTGATGTTTGATTTTGAAGGACGCCATCCCTCCACATTTTGGCAGTCAGCCACTTGGAAGGAGTACCCCAAACCTCTCCAGGTCAACATCACTCTGTCTTGGAGCAAAACCATTGAGCTCACAGACAACATCGTGATCACCTTTGAATCCGGAAGGCCGGACCAAATGATCCTGGAGAAATCCCTGGACTATGGACGCACATGGCAGCCCTATCAGTATTATGCCACAGACTGCTTAGATGCATTTCACATGGACCCCAAATCCGTGAAGGATTTATCACAGCACACGGTCTTAGAAATTATTTGCACAGAAGAGTATTCCACCGGGTATACCACCAACAGCAAAATAATCCACTTCGAGATCAAAGACAGGTTCGCCTTTTTTGCTGGACCTCGACTACGCAATATGGCTTCCCTCTATGGACAGCTGGATACAACCAAGAAACTCAGAGATTTCTTTACAGTCACAGACCTGAGGATAAGGCTGTTGAGACCAGCTATTGGGGAAATATTTGTCGATGAGTTGCACTTGGCACGCTACTTTTATGCCATCTCAGACATAAAGGTGCGAGGAAGGTAAGAGAACCAACCACCATCTATCTGTCCTTGAATGAGTATGGCTAAAGAAAATACCAGGGTGTGTCCCCACTGCTGTGGAGTGACATTTTGTCCACTTCAGCTGCAACATTTTCTCAGGGACAGCAGTGTGGAAGGAGGTTTTCTAAAGATATTTGAGACCCTTTGACTCAGCAGTAATTTGTAATATCAGACTTGGTGTCATTGAATCTGGCAGAATTCCTTACATTTTAATCAAAAAGGGGTGGGTGTGGGGAAAGCATCTTATTTGAGTCACAAGAACTGTCCAAGGTCAGGAGGTGAATTAACCTAAGTCATTAAGGCATTGAAGCCCAGGAGCATAAATCAAGTTGTTCTTGAAGGGCCTAAATTTTTTTAAGAAATATATCTCAGATTTTCAAATGTAAGAGAGAATCACCACAAGTTACCACTGTCTGCTTATGTTTATTGTATTGGTCAGAAAGTGTTATGAAAATTTAAGTTCAATTTTTTTAAGCTCATTAAGCAAGAACCAAAGCTCTCAGGAAAAAAATACATCTATGGCAAAGGTATAAGCTCTGATTTCTAAAGTTTTGGCATGTTTTATTAAAAGTATGCCATATTTGAAAAAGATGCACCTGATTTCAATACTCTTCAATCATATATATATATATGATTGTCATATATATATATATATATATATATATATATATAGAGAGAGAGAGAGAGAGAGAGAGAGAGAGAGAGAGACAGAGAGAGAGAGAGAGGAGGACAATTTGAGTTTTGATAACATACCAAAAGTCCAATGGAGTTATGAAGAATGGGAAAATGTTTAAACAAAAATCATGAATAATAACAGCCATCCCTGCCAATATACAGGTTTCTAAACATCTTTCTAAGCCTTTATGGTATTAAAATAGACAATTAATGGGAGTTAATACATGAGCTAATGATTGGGGAAAAGTAGAGATGAGAGAATTATAACAAATTGGAGGAAGAAAAGGGAAAGCCAGGCTAAGAAAGAGCCGCTCTAAAATATGTTGAAATGGATGAGGATGAGGATCAGAACATGAAAACCATATCTATTACGTAGGTTTAACTAAGTATTTACGCATTTTAATAGATAAAGAAAGCAGGATTTATTCAAATCCCGAGCTTCTAGAATCTGCAATGGCTGCGCAGACCTGAGAAACTGGAGGGGATAAGATCCGATCTTTAAGAGCTAGGATAGAAAGGAGAACAGAAGGCATCATCACAAATAAGGCAAAGGCCACAATGGATCCACAGAATCAACCAGGCATGACCAGTTAGAGTGAGGTTGAAGGTTTCAAGAAAAGTCACCAAAGAGAATGGACATCTTCTTTGTTCTAGTTCCTTGGTCCTCTTGGATGAATCAAGAAACTACCTGTAGGGTCTTGCTTTACATATTTTATCCAAGGTCTTGGTAGGGTACGATCAAGGTATCTTGAAAGCAAAGTAAGCTTTTTGAGAGGTATACACACTGATACATTTGACTCAGCACAATAGTGAGCTTGCTGGTTCCAGGAAACCGAGAAGAGTCTGCATATTAGCAGAGTATGACAGCAAGGTAATGGAACTGTTGCCTCAAGCACAAATCAACTACATATATTACTATATGTGTAATAAAATGCCATGTCAGGAACATTTTGGCAAAGAATTATCAATTTAAAATATGCTATTCTCAGGACTGTATGATATATGAAAGTGATGACTATTTTTTAACAAAATTAAGCAGCAAGTAGTCAATTCACCCATAAGAATAAAGGTTAAAATGAATCAACTGAAATTTGAATTTGAATCCCTGGTGTGATCTGTATTGTACAATTCATGCAGATCAGATTCCAGGCAGTATGAGAAATCCTTCTTCAGATCTATGCACCAAGTTGTGCCAGTCTCATTTGCCACTTGTGCTGGGAGGGGAACAAAATGATTGGGAAGGGGTGGAGGGAGGGAAACGGGGACAAAAACATGAGAAGGGGTATCAATGTTCAAGAAGTAATGCACCAACTACCTGGTGAATGTAACTGTAACCCCACTATACACTATCCGGACATTTTTTAAAAAACACTTTCAAAAGGGTGCAGGATAGAGAAATAGCCATCTTGTTTTGTTACTGTTTGGTTAGCTCTCCTCTGGTTATTTAAAAGGAACTATATGGCTGAGAAAGTGTCTTAGTGGCAGAGTGCTTGCTTTGCATGCATGAAGCCCTGGGTTTGATTTCTCAGTACCACATAAACAGAAAAAAAACTGAAAATGATGGTGTGGTTTAAGTGACAGAGTGCTACCCTTGAGCAAAAGCTCAGAGATAATGTCTAGGCCCTGAGTTCAAGCTCCAGGACTGGCAAAAATAAGGAAAGAAGGAAGGAAGGAAGGAAGGAAGGAAGGAAGAAAGGAAGGAAGGAAGGAAGGAAGGAAGGAAGGAAGGAAGGAAGGAAGGAAGGAACTATAAAGCCTGGTGGTGGTGGCTCACATCAGTAATCCTAGCTATTCAGGAGACTGACATCTGAGCGTTGTGATTTGAAGACAGTCCAGGCAAGAAAGTTTGAGAGACTCCTATCCAATTACTCAGCCAAAAGATGGAAGTTGAGCTGTGGCTCAAATGGCACAGCACTAGCTTTGAGCAAAACAAACTCACCTGCACCCAGGCCCTGAATTCAAGCCCCAGGACTGGCACCCCCTCAGGTCCACCCCCACCCCCTGAAAAATAAGTAAGTGTAAAGCACCTTTTAAAGCTAAAGGTATCTTTATGTATTCTCCACCAGGCTGGAGAACAGACAAACACAGAGTGCCCTCAAAGTTTTCACACTTCTTTTATCCCCTATCGTAGCAGCAACCTCTATCTAGCTGCATTTCTGAGCTCTGAGAAGTTTGCAGGAGTTTGCCTTCCTTCTCGGAGATTCACCTCCACTGTCTTTTACTGTCTACCAGTCAGCTGTGAGCTGGTGAGAAGCAGCTGGGCCAAAGAAAAAGGTCCAGCAGGGGTGAGCCCAGTCCATACGGCCCTACTCTGTCACCTCCATCCTCTGCCCAAATTCCTCAGGGCCAAATTGATGCTGGCAGGTCCTGACTAGACACCAGATGGCTGGAGTATTTTGGTCTTAGGGGAAGGACTAAAGAAGCAAGGCCTCATGACTCTGCCATAGCTATAGCTTTGAAGTTATATAAGGAAGGTCTGCTCATGCTTATAACCCTAACCGAAAATGAGGAGCCATAGATGGTTCTTAAGACCTTTCATTATAGATGCTAATGTCATTATTTTAGCTCTGAAATAATTTAAGAAGGATCAATGGTCTGGCCTAACTTCTCCTACACACTAAATATCTACAGAAGGAATGGAAATGAAAACAAATGCTTCCTAAAAGAAAGTCTTAAATGTATCAACATAAAAAGAGAGGGTCTCTGTTTCCTGTGTATCACTCCTATAATCCCATGAAATGGCTGTCACATTTTAGCTATCTGTATATGTCAGTATCTGATAATGATCATGATATTCTCCTACTAGTCACTTTCAACTCCATCCAACCACAATCTGGAACTGATACGTTATTTGGAGAAGATTAAAGACCAGAAGTAAGTAACTATATAAGAGTCAGCAATACAAGAGTCAGCAGAGAATATAAAATCTGTACTCATGAAATATTAAACTATTAACAAAACAGTTGTACATGCTTATGGAAAGGGACTATGAATTCTGGTTTTTCTTTATGTATGTGTACATTTATACGGCCTAATTTGGTGTAATTGATGTGCCTGTGTGTGTGTGTGTGTGTGTGTGTGTGTGTGTGTGTGTGTGTTCTGATACCATGACTTGAACTCCGGGCCTTCTGTTCTCACTTGGCTTTTTTGCTCAAATCTGGCGCTCTATCACTTGAGTCACAGCTTCATTTCCAGCTTTTTCTTTTTGATAGTTAAGTGGAGATACTAGTCCCACAAACTTTTCTGCTTCAACTGACTTTGAACCTCAATCCTGATATCTGAACTACCTGAATAGCTAGGACTATGGGCTGTGAACTATCCATCGAATGCAAAATACTTTATTATTAGACTAATAGAGCCTTAATGATCTGTATAGCATATGATACACCTCATACCTATTTTAATGATGACAAACTATTATATATCATGATTAAATTTTTATTTTTCTTTTGTTTCACACATATTTTGTTTTGCTTTCCTCATTGAGTATTTATTAAGATAATGGAGGAAAAAGAGGAAACCTGGCTATTGGTTATCTTGGCAACCCCATAGTACTTACATAGTTCAATAAACCTAATAATCTTCACAGACTAATTCTGACTTATGGATGTCCTGCTTCAGTAAATCAGGGTGATTTTCTCTAGTGACTAATAGATGAGTGCAGTGTGCCAGTATCTTAATTAAAGAGCTACTCTCTCAGTCTTGATCTCATTTTAATTTACAGGGTAATACTACAATAATATCACTAATGGAAGGTACATTAAAGGGCATCAAGTAGCATTAACTGTATTAAATTATGGTACTTCTGTTAATTAACTGCTGAAGCAAGATGGCTTTAATGGCCAAAAGGTCGTCAAGTGCATAAATAAAACCTAGCCAGATAAAGAGTGAGAGGAAAAAGGAAGAGGAGATGTTTGTTCTGAACATCATTTCAAACAGACCGGGGTTAAATTCAAAAGCTATTAAATACAGATAATGTCCAAAATGTTTCTTACTGAATAGGGCTGAAAGTTTTGATTTTTTAAAGGATTTTGTTTTCTTCCAAGCTTTTCATAATTACATTAATGAAAAAGTTGGACACTATGCCAGATGCACAACTTGTATTCAAATGTACACTCAGTATTCTTTTTGTTTGTTTGGTTTTGTTTTCCTGTCAGTTCTGGGGTTGAACTCAGGGCTTAGGAGGTGTCCTTGAGCTTCTTTTAAAGCTAGCACTTTACCACTTGAGCCACAGTGCCACTTCTGGGTTTTTGGTAGTTAGTTAAAGATAAGAATCTCACAGACTTTTTTTGCCTGAACTAGCTTCAAACTGTAACCATCAGGTCGCAGCTTCCTGAGTAGCCAGAATAATAGGAGTGAGCCACCACGGCCTAGATAAACTCAGCATTCATTGTTACCTTGAGGTAAACCATTCAGGAGGTAATGTGACTTATTGTAAGTACACTTAAATCTGCAATAAATGAGCATTTTGTAACATACTCATTTATTCTTAAGATATATTATCAGCATTGTATCATGCTATAGGTTTTTGATATAAGATAATAGAAATTCTACTTTAACAAGAACTTGAGGGAAGAACTGAAAGAACTTTTCTCAGTAGCCTAAAAATTGTCCCTGAAATCAGCACCTCTTTTAATTGCTTTTTACAAAATATGCCTAAAGATAAGAATCAGTATTTTCCCCAGTTGTGTTGATTTATTTACTTCCCAGGCTATGCCTATTCTACTTACATATAGATAGCTAGCTATCAAAATAATATATATGAATTGTAGGATCTTTATCTACAACTCAGGTTTTTATAGTTTTAGTTACTCACGTTCAAAATGCTGCATATAAAATTCCAGAAATAAAGAATTCAAAAGTTTTAAGCCAGCTGCCAGTGGCTCATACTTGTAATCCTAGATACTCAGTAGGCTGCGATCTGAGGATCACGGTTCAAAACAAGCCTGGGCACAAAAGTCAGTGACACTCTTATCTCCAGTTAACCACCAGAAAACCAGTAGTGGCACTGTGGCTCAAGTGGTAGAGGGCTATCTTTGAGGACAGCACCCAGGCCTAGAGTACAAGCCCCCCTACCAAAAAAAAAAAAAAAGAAAACTCAAAAGCTAAAGTAAAGATTACAAAATATTGTACAGTGTTTTTTTTTTTACTATTAATCATTGTTGGCACTGAAAGTATAACTTATCAACTAAACTTGATTATAGATATGTACCTGCAGAAAACCACAGTGATTATGATGTTTCATGCTATCTGAGTTTTCAGACATCATATCCCCTATAAACAATGAGCCATTTTGTTTTGCCATTTCTGTGGGGAGGGGGCTTGATTCAGGGTCTCATGCTCTTGCTTGACTTTCATATCAAGGCTAACGCTCTACCATGTGAGCCACATCTCCACTCCACCTCTAATTTTTCTCTGGTATTTATCTGCCCATGCTGGCTTCACACTGTGAGCTCAGTTCTCAGCCTGTCGAGTAGCAAGGACTAGGAATGAATCCTCAGCTCTCTATTATTTTCTTTCCTTAGCTTTACCTCTCAGTTCCAGATAATGAACTTGGGAGCAAAAGCACAGAGGCCAACAGACATTTTGGTGCCATGCCTACTTCACTTGTGCCCAGCTGAGGGCCACTTCCTCTTTGGCCTGATCAGGGCTTGAAATGAGAAAGGGTCAAAACTTCCTTTTAAGGGTGTTGATTTGTAGGAAAATGGAAGAAATTAAGCTCATTACACTCAGTAATATGAGTCAGTCCAAGGAAGAAAAGTTGTATTTGTTTTCTTTCATTTGCGGAAGCCAGGGGTTTGTGAAAATATAAGGGAGGAATAAATCTAGGGAGATGAAAGAGGAAGGGAATGGGAAAGGGGTACAGGAAGGAATGACAGAGGGTGAATATGATCAAGGTGCATTACTGACACCTTGACATCTTCGGTGAAACTGTCTAGTACGTGCAACTTAATAAATGTCTATTTCAAAAGAGTGTGGGGACAGGGTGCCAGTGGCTCACGCCTGTAATCCTAGCTATTCAGGAGGCTGAGATCTGAGGATCGCGGTTCAAATCCAGCCCAGGCACAAAAGTTCCCGAGACTTTTATCTCCAGTTACCAGTGTTGCTGTGGCTCAAGTGGTAGAGTGCTAGTCTTGAGATGAAGAGCTCAGGGACAGTGCCCAAGCCCAGAGTTCAAGCTCCATGACCAATGGAAAAGAAAAAGAGAGTCCACCATTAGACTCTTACTCTAGAGTCATGTTTAAATATTTGTACTCACCATCTACTTGAATACCATGGTCTTCCTTTTTTAATTTTTGTAATTAGGATGAAGTGGATGCTCACTTTCTTGAAGTTTTACTTCAAGTGGCTAAAGGTATAAGATGTCAGATAGGTAAGAGCATTAGAGAACCTGGGTTCCAGAAGCACGTGCTTATAACCCTAGCTACTCAAGAGGCTGAGATCTGAGGACTGTGGTTCAAAGTCAGCTCTTATCTCTAATTAACCAGTGAAAAGCCAGAAGTAGTGTTGTAATTCACATGGTTCAGTGCCAACCTTAAGTGAAAAAGTTAAGGGATAGAACCAAGGCCCTGATTTCAAGCACTATACTGCCACACACACACACACCCCACACACACACCAAAACAAATTATTTTTCAACAGTTTTTAAAAATTATATAATACAGAGAAATGATTTACTAAGAGAAATGATCAGTTTTCCTGCAAGTTTTCTAAGTGTTTTGCTAGCCACAACTCCAATAAACCTACTGAAATAATTACTTTGCAATTCTATCTAAGAGGCATCCTGGCCTGTTGTGAAGCATTGTGTTTGGCCTTTAACCATTATTTCTCAGCTGTTCTTACTAAGGCTGGACATTGCTATTGCCTAGCAGATTCTGCTTTCTTTCTTTTGCGGAATGTAAACATTCATCCTTCATCCTGGATCTGATGTGGTTTATATAGCAGACACACATAGATGCCCAAATCATCTCTATACTCTCAAGTAGCTCATAATCAGAAAGGGTACAGACTCATAGAGGGAAAATACAATTGAAGGCCTGGGTCCTAGTTCAAGTGGTAGAGTCACAGAGGAAGGCCCTGAATTCAAAGAGCAGTCCTGCCAAGTCAACAGAAATGACAATATGTCTTCAATGCTTTTTGCTATTAATTTGATGTGATTTTTTCTTCATTCTAACAAATTACTTGAAACTGGGTAACTTCATAAATGAAATGGGTTTTTTTAGATCACACCTCTGGATGCTCAAAGGGACGATAGTTGGTAATGACCTCTTGCTGGCAGATTTCCAAGTTGGCACAGGAATGTGCCTGTCACCTTGGACTCTGTCTCTGTCTCTCTGTCTCTGTCTCTTTCTGTCTGCCCCCCACCCTGTCGCCAAGGTACAACTCTGAGGACCTACTCTTCATGAGTTTAATCTTAATCACATCTAAAATAACGCATCTCTAAATGCAGTAATTGGATTATGCCTAGCTTCTCAAGATTTCATTAGTACAAGTCCGTAGGAGATGTGCTCAAGGTATACCTGAACTATTGCCCTATGTATGAATCTTGGAAGTGTTGTGGACGCAGACAGAGGAGAAGGTACTAGTGTCATGTGAAAAGGCTAGTAGGAATTCTGGAGGAAAGCAGGATATTTGCATGGGATTTTCAACTATGTGCTATTATGTGCCAAGCAGATGGGGCAGAAGGATGTGAAAGGCAGACGGTGCATGCAGAGAAGAAACAGAAGACCCTGTAAAGTCCCCCAGATAGTAAAGAATTGGGGGTTCAGAGACATGGGAGATGCCTGCCCATCCTCTTCCCACAAATCATCAGTATCTCTAGAAAATACCAAAGTGTTTCTGAGTCTTGCTTTCCACAACCCCTCTGTCATAAGAAATTTAAAACTATATGGATTCTTCCATATTGATTCAATACAGGTTTGAAACATTTTAAAGCAAGGAGATTAGAGACACTTTCAGTGTACATAAACTGAAAAACATATATAATTCCAAGTCCTGATGTTCCAGAAAAGCTCTCCAAATTCCACACAGCCCTCTTAGGACAATGGTTTGAGATTTGTGTAAAAACAGGTTCCCAGTTGAAAAGAAGTCAGGGCTACGCCATAAGGAATTCAGACTTGAGGAAGGAAGATGGCGCCGAGACAATAGGGACGCTGCTTAGCTTTCTCTGACAAAAAGAGAGAACCAGGGAGTCCCACGAGCCAACTTTCTAAAGAAATCCACGACAACAAACTCAAAAAGCAACGGAGAAGGACTCAAACCGGAAAAGAAATCCAGATAAAGCTCACATCCAACTTTCTCAAAGAATTCGGAACGCGAGGAACCCTCCCCCACCTCTCGCCCAAAGCCGAGGAAAGCCGCACCAGACCAAGCTGGGAAAAGCGGCTTGAGCGGGTGCCGGCTCCACGCGGGGAAAGCGGGGGCGGGCACGGGCTCTAATCCACGAAAAGTGGCAGCAGTGGAGGGCACCAGGCTGGGAACCCAACGGCTGCAGAAACCAGCACAGAACCGGGCCAGTGAACGGCGGAAGCAGCGGAACCCAGAAGCAGAACCAGACAGCAAGCAGCGGGACCCAGACGCAGAACACAGGCAGCAGCGGAGACCCGAGGGGAGTGAAAGACTCCCCACCACCGTGGAGCACCCGCAGAGGGACGCAGAGGCAACAAGAAACTCAAGAAAAATGTCAAATCAAGAAACAACATCTCCCACCTCCCCCACCCAATGTAAACAGCCAATGGAACAGTCACTGGCAAGCCTAGAGGAGAGTCTTCCAAGTGCTGTACAAATGCAATTGATAAACATCATTAACGAAAAATGTGAAAATATAAAGAAAGAGATAAGGGAGGAAGCCATAGCTGAACAAGAGGAAACCATAAACAAGGTGATAAGTGAAAAAGAAGGAGCCATAAAGGAAGCAATAATAAAGGCTGTTCAAAGAAAGATGGATGAATTCATAGAATCCACAAATAAAAAGGTGACCGAACTCCAGCAAATGTTCAAAGAAAATAAAGCTACTGAGCTAACCACTCAAATGGAAATCAAGGAGCTAAAGAAATCCATACATGATCTAAAAGAAGAGATGCAAGGCATCAAAAATGAGCAATTAGTAGCAAGGGAGATGAAAAATAAAGTAGATAGCTTTGATAGCAGGTTAGACAATGCAGAGGAGAGAATTTCTGGGGCTGAAGATAATTTAGTTATTATAGAGAAAGAACAGAAAATGAGTCAATCCAAATCTAGGAAAAATGAGAGAGCACTTCAGGAGGTCCAAGATACAATTAGGAAGCCTAATTTAAGGCTAATTGGTATTGAGGAGGGTCTGGAGAAAGAGGTCAATGGTATTGGAAATATACTTCAGGGAATCATCTCAGAGAATTTCCCAAATATCCAGAAGGGCAGACCCATCCAGATACAAGAAGCTTTTAGAACCCCAAACAGACCTGACCAGAAAAGAACATCTCACCGCCACATCATAATCCGAACTGGATCAGTACAAACCAAAAAAAGGATCCTAAAGGCAGCCAGGGAAAAGGGTTCAGTAACCTATAAAGGAAAACCAATCAGAATCACCCCAGATTACTCAGCAGAGACTGTGCAAGCAAGAAGTGACTGGAAGCATATATGTCATGCCCTTAGGTCAAACAACTACCAACCAAGAATACTGTACCCAGCTAAGCTCTCATTCATAACTGAGGGAACAATAAAAACATTCCATTCCAGGGAAAAGCTGCAACAATATGTCGCAACAAAACCAACACTACAGAGAATTCTGAAAGATGTTCTATACATAGAAAACCAAAATAAAGGCAATATAGGGAAAGAAATGGCACCTAAACAGCATACCACCTAAGGACCACAAGAACTGTCAAGACACAGGCCCAAATAAAAGCTTTTAAAAATGGTAGGACCTAATAAATATCTCTCAATCCTAACTCTCAATATCAATGGACTCAACTCTCCAACTAAACAGCATAGGCTGTCTAGTTGGATCAAAAAGCAAGAGCCATCGTTCTGCTGTCTTCAAGAGACACATCTTACCCAAAAAAACAAGCATCTTTTGAAAGTGAGAGGTTGGAATAAACTCTATCAAGCTAACGGCCCCCATAAACAGGCTGGAGTTGCCATCCTCATATCAGATAAAATAGACTTCAAACCAAAATTAGTAAGAAAAGACAAAGAAGGTTACTACATACTACTAAAGGGATCTTTCCTCCAGGAAGACATAACGATCATAAATATTTACACACCCAATCCCGGAGCTCCAAACTTCATCAAGCAAACTTTACTTACACTGAAACCATACATAGATCAAAATACAGTGATTGTCGGTGACTTTAACACACCACTCTCACCTATGGACAGATCAACAAGGCAAAAACTCAACAGAGAAACCTTAGAACTGAACAGCTATATAGACCAACTAGATCTAACAGACATCTGCAGATTATTCCACCCAGCAACAACACAATATACGTTTTTCTCAGCAGCACATGGAACATTTTCCAAAATAGATCACATCTTAGGCCATAAAACAAACCTGGACAGATTCAGAAACACAGAAATTATTCCATGCACACTCTCAGACCACAAAGGCATCAAACTGGAACTGAACACACACCTCCACCAACGAAAACCCTGTAACTCATGGAGACTGAACAACACATTGTTGAACCACCAATGGGTCATTGAAGAGATCAGAACAGAAATCCAACAGTTTATGAAATTTAACAGTAAGGAGCACACAAAATACCAAATCGTTTGGGACACAGCAAAGGCAGTACTCAGAGGAAAATTTATAGCGCTGAGTGCCTACAACAACAAGTTGGAAAAATTGCAAACCAACAAGTTAATGTCCCACCTTAAGCTCCTGGAAAAAGAGCAACAAACCAACCCTAATCCCAGTAGAAGAAAGCAAATAATTAAAATCAAAGCAGAATTAAATGATTTGGAATCCAAAAAAACTATAGAAAGAATCAACAAAACAAGGAGTTGGTTCTTTGAAAGAATTAACAAAATTGACAAGCCCTTAGCAAATGTTACCAAAAAAAGAAGAGAGCATATCGAAATAAACAAAATCGCAGATGAAAATGGTAATATCACGACAGAAATTACCAAGATCCAGAATATCATGAGGGAATACTTCTCAAACCTTTATGCCAACAAATTTGAGAACCTAGATGAAATGGATGAATTCCTAGCCAATATTAACATACCCACACTGAACCAAGAAGAACTAAGCCAACTCAACAGGCCTATTTCAAGCTCTGAAATAGAAATGGCAATTAGAGAACTTCCACCTAAGAAAAGCCCAGGGCCAGATGGATTCACAGCTGAATTCTATCAGGTCTTCAAAGCAGAGCTCACACCAATACTCCTCAAGCTCTTCAACGAAATTGAAAATGAAGGTTCCTTACCAAACTCATTCTATGAAGCCAGTATAACCCTCATCCCCAAACCAGACAGAGATTCATCAAAGAAAGAGAACTATAGACCTATATCTTTGATGAACATCGGTGCAAAACTTCTCAACAAAATACTGGCCAACCGTCTACAACAACTCATCAAAAAAATTATACACTATGATCAAACTGGATTCATCACAGGGAGGCAAAGCTGGTTCAACATATGCAAATCAATTAATATAATTCAACACATCAACAGGAGCAAAGACAAAAATCACATGATTGTCTCAATAGACGCGGAAAAGGCATTTGACAAGATCCAACACCCCTTCATGTTAAAAGCTCTGGAGAAACTAGGAATCCATGGAACATTCCTTAATGTAATAATGGCTGTGTATGAGAAACCTACTGCTAGTATTATACTTAATGGTGAAAATCTAAAGCCATTCCCTCTAAAATCAGGAACGAGACAAGGATGCCCACTCTCTCCACTCCTCTTTAACATAGTACTAGAATTCCTAGCCAGTGCAATAAGGCAAGAAGCAAGCATAAAGGGGATCCAAGTAGGGAAAGAGGAAATAAAACTATCCCTCTTTGCAGATGACATGATTCTGTATTTAAAGAATCCTATAGACTCTACTCCCAAGATCCTTGAGCTGATCCAAAGCTTTGGAAGAGTAGCAGGCTATAAAATCAACCCTCAAAAATCAACTGCCTTCCTTTATGCCAACAGTGAGAGAAACGAGGCAATAATCAGGAAAGAAAATCCTTTCACAATAACCTCAAAGAAAATAAAGTACCTAGGAATTAGCTTAACTAAGAATGTAAAGGACCTTTTTGACGAAAACTTCAAAACCCTAAAAAAGGAAATTAAAGCAGAACTAAGGAAATGGAAAAACCTCCCATGCTCCTGGATTGGAAGAATCAACATTGTAAAAATGACAATCTTGCCAAGAGCTATCTACAAATTCAATGCAATACCCATCAATATACCAATGTCATTCTTTAAAGAAATAGAAGAGGCAATCCAAAATTTCATATGGAATAATAAAAGACCCCGTATAACAAAAACACTTCTTAGCAGAAAGAACAGCGCTGGAGGAATTTCAATTCCAAACTTTAGACTCTATTACAGAGCTATAATCCTCAAAACAGCTTGGTACTGGCACAGGAACAGGCCTGAAGACCAATGGAATACAACTGAAGACCCAGATATTAAACCACAGACCTATGGCCACCTAATCTTTGACAAGGGAGCCAAAAAAATAGAATGGAAGAAAGACAGCCTCTTC
The DNA here is from genome assembly GCF_031878675.1 of Megascapheus bottae. Lineage (NCBI taxonomy): Eukaryota > Metazoa > Chordata > Mammalia > Rodentia > Geomyidae > Megascapheus > Megascapheus bottae. The sequence goes on from NC_143514.1 coordinate 17,312,477, forward strand.
AACAAGTTGTGCTGGCAGAACTGGTTAAGCACCTGCAGAAAACTAAAGCTGGATCCTTCTTTGTCACCTTGCACTAGAATTAACTCCAAATGAATCAAAGACCTGGAGGTAAAAGCTGACACACTGAAAACTCTACAGGAAGGAATAGGAGATACACTAGGCCTCCTTGGCACAGGTAGAAACTTTCTTAATAAGGACCAAGAATCACAACAAATCAGAGAAAGGCTGGATAAGTGGGACTGCATTAAACTGCAGAGCTTTTGTATGGCAAAGGACATAGCTAGTAAACTAATCAGGAAGCCTACAGAGTGGGAGAAGATCTTCACCAACCAAACAACGGACAAAGGCCTCATATCTAAAATATATCAACAACTCAAAAAATTGAATCACTCCAAAACTAACCTCCAGAGTAACAACCATCCCATTAAAAAATGGGCCAAAGACTTAAAGAGAGTCTTCTCTGAAGAAGAAACAAAAATGGCCTATAGACACATGAAGAAATGCTCAACATCTCTGGTCATAAAAGAAATGCAAATCAAAACAACTCTAAGATTCCACCTCACTCCAGCTAGAATGGCCAGGATTAGGAAAACGAATGACAACAGATGCTGGAGGGGATGTGGCCAGGAGGGATCACTACTACACTGTTGGTGGGAGTGCAAACTCATCCAACCACTATGGAAAGCACCGTGGCAGTGCCTCAAAAGGCTAAACATAGAACTCCCCTATGACCCAGCAATTCCACTACTTGGCATTTACCCAATCATCCAGAAACAAGGACATACTAAACCCACTAGCACAACAATGTTCATTGCAGCACTATTCACCATAGCAAAGATATGGAACCAACCTAGATGTCCCTCAGTTGATGAGTGGATCAACAAGTTGTGGTATTTGTACACAATGGAATTCTATGCTGCTGTCAGAAAGAATGACATCGCCCCATTTGTTAGGAAATGGAAAGACTTAGAAAAAATCATATTAAGTGAAGTAAGCCAGACTCAAAGGAACTTAGGCTCAATGGTTTCCCTCATTCGTCATAATCAGTAGAAACCTTGGGCTCTACTAGCAGAGATTTGCAATAGAGCAAAATCTTGATACATAAGGACATATAATGTGAAGCTAATTAAAAGGACCTCCAGGATAGTGAAACAAAAGCCATACAATGAATGATTGTTGTCCTTAATGTACTATGTTGTCTCTCATCTCCTTTGCTGTCCCTTGTTATCTCATATTGGTATAGTATCTCACTTTGTTATCTAATATATTGAATTTATTTGTATTTGGATATTTGAAATTTGATAGGGAAGGGGGGAAAACCAAGACGGGTGGGGGGTGTGGGGGGGGAGGGAAATGGGTACCAAGACATGTGAAAGGGTATCAATGTATGTGAATTAACGCACCTTCTATCTGGCAAATATCATGTAACCCTTTTACTAATTACAATAAAAAAATAAATAAAAAAATAATAATAATAAAAAGGAATTCAGACTTGAGCAAAGTTTTAGATATCTAGTGATTCACCTAGTTAATTGTGTTGGGTCATTTCATTAGATTTCAGCTAAGACTTGTCAATTCCTGTTTGTAGAGAGAGGTTTAGAATTTAGGTTTCGAATTTATCCCAGAATAGGTAATGCCTGAAGCTTGGGGATAGAGCACATCAATGAAGTTAGAGTTTTATCCTTTACAAATAATAATAATTGCCACATTTTATATAGAATAAGCAAATATAGATAGAAATGTGATTATAGGTTGTCTGGGAGTTGAGGAAATCAAAGAGCTAAAGAATATGGAATACATGAGAATAGAAAATGTAAATATCTTTAAATTGGTGATGGTTGCATGACTCTAGATCTTCCAAAAGCCATTGCGGGTTGGCAATTTGGCCTAGTGGTAGAGTGCTTGCCTAACATACATAAAGCCCAGGTTCAATTCCTCAGTACCACATACATAGAAAAAAGCCAGAAGTGGTGCTGTGACTCGAGTGGTAGAGCTCTAGCCTTGAGAAAGCCTAAGGATAGTGCTCAGGCCTGAGTTCAAAGCCCCAGGACTGGCAAAAATAAAAAGCCATAGAATTGCATAAACTTGCAAATTTTGTTATGTAAACTATCAATAAAGTTATTGCCAAAAAGTCTGTGACTGTGGGCATTTATAATATATTTCCAGAAACCTATAGAACAACTAGCTCATTTAAAAGGTGACTTTTATAGAAGTTTGGGAATGAATTTGAGGAGTATCAGGAAATTAGAAGAGAAGGGAAAAAAATAAAGTAGTTCTAATAGTCTTCATAGCCCCTTATTTTGTTCAATATATTTGTTGTAAAATTCTTCTCAAGTACTTTATTTCCTTTAATCCTCAGAAGGTACTTGAGAAATTGGTGGTGTGTAAGCCCATTTTTATAGAAGGAAAAACTAAGACTAAAGATGTTTCATGCCTTCTTTTTTCCAAAGATATAATAAAGGTTATTAACTACACAATGCAAGCCATCTCTAAATGGCATAGTCTTGCAGCTACACCAGGAAGAAGTGAGCATGGTCAATATGGAAGACCTATAAAATTTCTGAAGTCTCTATTTTTGAATAGTAATAATGAATTGGTAATTCTGGCAGCTTTGCCCCTCTTAGAAGGTGCTGATATCCCATTCTTCATGAGTTCTGCCTGCTCAGTTCTTCTTTGTATCATGGTACAGTGTGCTTATTTGGACTCTGGTTTCTTCATTTTTTTATCTCAACTTTAAAGTGCATGATTGGTCTGATTTATCTTATTTTTCTAAATCAAGACATTTTATTGCTGAAATAAAATTATAGCAGTGGATTTGGGTTTTTTGAAAAATTAAACTGTAGATTATGAATATTAATCTTTCTTTTCTATAAGTTAAAATATCTACCAGCACAACTGTATTTAATAAGTAGACAAGTCATAGATGTAAGTGGATAAACTAGAGAAGGGCCAAAATAAGAGCTTTTCCTTTTATCAGGCTTTTTTAGGTATCAGGTTTTGGTTATTTTTGCTCCCCACACACATTTATACTGTTTAGTAATAGCTGTTTTTTAATCAACATATTTATTTATATAAGGGGCAGATTTTGCGGTTACATTTCTATCCCTACAGGTATAGCTGATTTAAAGAAACTCTTCTTTAAACTAAGGACAGGTTTCCTCTTAATTTCCACATATCAGTCCCCATTCTCTTTTCTGAATCAATAAAGAATAGAATAAAATATCAGGAATTTATAGTTTTCTCAAGCTAAGTTGACCTACCATTTATATCAAGAAATATAATTTTGATGTCCATCCCCAGATTGTGTGTGTGTGTGTGTGTGTGTGTGTGTGTGTGTGTGTGTGTGTGCGTGTGTGTGTGTGCCTGTAATGGTGCTTGAACTCAAGACCTCGCTGTTTTGCTTAGCTTTTCTGTTCAAGGGTGATGTTCTACTACTTGAATCACAGCCCAATTTCATGGTGGCTAATTGGAGGTAAAAAAATAATCTTATGTACTTTTTTGCCCCAGATAGCTTTGAACTATAATCCTTAGATCTCAGCCTCTTGAGTAGTCAGGATTACAAAAGTGAGTTATTAGCATTCTGCAAAACCCCCACCAATACTCTAATTTGCTCTTCATTTAAAACTCAGATGAATCCAGGTAAGCAATAATATTCAAATGAAAGCCTAACTAGCCACAATTTAAAAAACTAAAACACAAATTATTGTTACCTAGCTGCAGAGAAAAATGAGTGTCATGATTTTGAGCATTTTTTATATGTGAGAATTTCTTATGCATAAGCAGCTCTTTTTCCTTTGAGGTTTCCACCATTATAAGCAGAGAATGTATCCACTGATTTCTTCATTTAGATTATGAACTACATTATCATGCAGGAACACAACCCATTTTAAGAATCTGGTCTCTTTAGCCTTCATTCCCTAGTGTCCAAGATTTTCTTCAACTTGTGGGGATCATTCAAGGAAACAAATCTCTTTTACAAGAAATGTAAGAGCATATGGACAAAAATATCATATAATGAAGAGGTAAAATCATTTCCTCCTTTACTTTGCATGGGAATCTATACTCCAGCTAAATGCTCAAGCCCAAGTATCAAAAACAAGAATGCATTCAGCTCTCCTGTGTAAGTGCTGGAAACATGTTCTTTATCCTAATTCCACACCTTCCCAGAATTCTTGTTGGGTTTGTGTCCCTAGAATCTTTCCCCATGCATTCAGACAGGATAACCGCTGCCTGACACTTAGCATGAGAGTTTTGTAGACCCATATGCAATGGTTCCATTAGGAGACTTTTCCCATTTACTCTCCAAATACAAAAATAGCAAACTCAATGTGCTGGATTTTGTTCCAACTGGGTTTTGTGAATTGAACTGGCATCTTGTTTTCATTGCTATACAGTTGTATATCAGTTCAGCAAGTTGTGTTTCGAACCAAGTATGATAGTTTAATCAGAAGTGACCTCACTGTATAAAAACTTATACTTTCTCTCTATGTCTTCCTTCCATAGGTTGGGAAATTTCATCCAAATGAGACTAATCTGTCAGGAACAAAGAGAGAATAGGAAATTTAGAAATTACTGTGTCAACATGTGAAGTTTTCTTTTTAAATTCTGAACTTCTATTTGAAAAACATTCACTGAATGGAGAGATAATCTCTAAATATAGGAACCAGCAGACTCATAAATCATAATGGCTCTAAACTTCCAACTCAGAATGTGTTAGAATTTATGATGACTAGAGTCTTCTCTTTCTTTCATTGACTATGCCCAGAAAAAGGAATACTGTATAAGAAAGAAGTTAAGATGATAAAGCAATCACCAGGAATCTAAAAATCATTTAATGGTCTTATTTCATCTGCAGTAACTGGTAGGATTCAATGGCTAGAGAAATAGGTTCTAGCTGTGCTCGCATCTTTCTGTGAAATCTGGGCAACTCACAGTTGCCATAAGCAGGGTCTTCTTGTTTACACAAAATAAAGCTCAAATACATTAGAGACATGTTCACAGTGTTATGTTCTATAAGAATAATACATACTAGACTCTGACATTAAACATTCCCATTTCATTTAAGCCAGAGCCTTCTATATCTTCTTAGCCAAAAAGATATCTATTAATAATCTATTAATATTCCTAGAGAAATAGTATTCACAGATATCATCTGGGGTTGCAAATTTCCCCTCAAGCTCCAACATCATCTTTCTACAATGTAAGGAAAGATGTGAAAGCATTGTCTGTGTGTGTATGCATATTTAAAGTATTTGCAGTGATAATAACACCTTGTTTTTTTCCCACAGCAAACAAATTCTTGCTATCACTTTTTCTATATTGTCATTGCATCCAGTGAGATACAGAGATTTTTTTTTAGGCTAGCCTTGGTGCTTATTTGTTGTCTCTTTGCCCTGTTTTTTAACCTTGGGAAGTACTTTGTGTCTTTCTTTAAGAATTATAGAAAATTAAGTATGAAGCTGGAATAGATAGGGATGTGTGTGTATTTTGTTTTTAAGCTAGCGAAATTGTGATAAAGAGTCAGCAAAGATGTGAAAAATGAAATGCCAAGTGGTACAATCTGGTGCATTCTGAGATAAATAGAGATGCTAAAGGCTTTTTACCCCTCCTGTATATGAGTTTCTCAAACTCTTAATTAGAGAAACAAATGAAAATCATATATTTAAAGGAAAATAAGAGTAACTGGTAATTAATATTTACTTTTCCATTTGCTCTGGATGATAGTCTCAAAACCACAAACTAATTTTAGTTAAATGCAGGTTGCAATTCTTTTTCTGCTTAGGACTGCTAATGAAAAACAAATTAGAGCTCAATAAGAGGAAAATATTGTGTGCAGCTAAGGGATATCACCTTGCCTAGGAATTGGGTTGCTGGCCTGGCTGCTTCTACTCATTTGGTGCTACCAGAATATCTGGGAAGCAAAGCTGTTACAACATATTGGTGTCATCCATGTTTAATTATAGATCCTCTAGTGCTGCTGGGAACAGGGAACAGATGGGGGGAGGGTGGGCCAAGAGATGCTGGGAGGGGGAGTCTAAGAGGTCAGAGATTTGGCAGGTTGCAAAAAGGCAGTGTGATGAACTCCTGGAGTGGATTTATATAGACAGTGTGTGCATGCCAAATTGGGAGTCATTACATTGCAAAATAATTTCTCTCAGAATTGTAAGAAATGATGGAAATAATTTCATCTAATTCCCTCTTTATCACATGTAAAAGAGAATAGTTGGGTGAATTTGCTAAGGGATATACAGGTGCCATTCTACATACAGAATGGGCTTAAGTTTTACTCACTGATCTGTCCCAGTATCCAGAACTTACACACACACACACACACACACACACACACACACACACACACACACACACACACGGGATTTGATGAGTAATTTATGAAAGAATAAGTGGCTGGTTGTGGAACACCTTCTGAGCATCATGTAAACAATAGCACAGAATATCTATACTCTCCTTAGGGGACATCCTGTGGTCAACTTTGCACATCCACCAAGACCAAGGAAACGGAAGTAAAGCTAAATACTTTTGGTGATGTCATTTCAACCAAATCTACCAGAACCTCATATCTCTAGGCTTCCTCCAGTAACCCAAAGTCAATGGATAAAATGTTTCTGTTTCTATAGCCAGACACTTATGGCTCACGCCTGTAATCCTAGCCACTCAGGAGGCTGAGATCTGAGGGTTGTGGTTCAAAGCCAGTCAGGCACAAAAATCCATGACACTCATCTCCAATTAACCACCAGAAAACCGGATGTGGTGCTGTGGCTCAAGGGGTAGGGCAGTAGCTTTGAGCTGAAAAGCTCAGGGACAGCACTCAGGCCCAGCGTTCAAGTCCAATGACAGACAGACAGACAGACAGACAGACACACACACACACACACACACACACACGTATCTGTTTCTGATATCAAAGTAATGTATGTGTTGGAAATCTATGAAGACTACCAATGCCAGCCACACATTTCATTTCCATTGTCTGATTTGTCCTGTTAAGATGACACAGTGTAAGCCCTCATTCCTTCAGAAGGAGGTCAATGAAAAGAAATGGACTCTTCTGCTCACCTTCAGGCAGTAACACCAGCATCACAGCATTGTCATACATCCCACAATTATCTCTAAATGTGTGCTTGTTGGGTTCACCAACCAAAACACACAAACAAGCTTGAAGAACACCTTGCAATCTAAAATGAGGCCTATAAATATTGGGAAAGTCAGATTTGAGCTGCAATGAGTTTATGTGAGGAGATGAAGAGAGGCAGTAACCAAATTCAGTTAACCATGTAGGTTTAGCTGCTTTGCCTTTAATGATCATATTCAACAGAGGCTAGTCATGTCAGATTTCTGGTGGCTCACACCTCTTATAGTAGCTACTCAGGAGGCTGAGATCTGGAGATCAAAGTTTGAAGCCAGCACAGGGAGGAAGATTCCTGAGACTCTTATAGCTAGTTGATCACCAAAAAGCCAGAAATAAGAGTTGTTGCTTAAGTGTTAGAGTGCTAGCCTTGAGCCAATAACAAGTTCAGGGACAGAGACTAAGCTCTAAGTTTAAGTCCCAGGGCTACGCGCGCGCGCATACACACACACACACACACACACACACACACACACACACACACACACACACACACACACAAATATTAATAGTATAAAATTAATTAGGAGGAGAAGGTCGGGTCAGATTTGAAATCTTATCCACCTTCATCTCAAAAATGTCATTGCCCAAGTTCATGGTGCGTTGTAGACTGGAGAACATATGTAGGAAGCTCCTACTTTCCTGTTTCAGTGGTAGATCTCTAACTCCACAAGGGCTCTACAGATGTTCTTAGAGTTCTGCACACATCCTCATCCATTGGAATTAGTCAGGTAACAGTCTATCAGGTGGGATCTTTTCAATGTTCCAGGGAACTTCTGCCAAAAGAACGAAGATAAAACCTACTGAAAAGTATATAGGATTAATATAAAAGAATATTGTGGCAGCCCACATTCTTCTTGTCAGAACTAGAGAGAGCGTGTGTGTAAAAATTTATTTTTTAAAATCTCCTAATGATGAACAGACAGGAAAGGCAGGACAAGGAAAATCAGAAATTGACTATAATGAAAAAAAGAATAAAAGGTCCATTTTGGAAATCATAGCAGCCATTTGATTAAGTCTACCAATATCCTACAGACATCTTGCTATTTTAAGAAAAATTTGTTTGAAGATAACAAAAAAAACAGTTGTATTTAGTTAACTTGAAATATTCTCTGAGAACATTACATGGTAAAAAGCTAAAGAAGAGGAATATCATTTAAGTGTAAAATATATCACATATTTCATAATCTCAGTACTGTAACATGGTACATAATAATATCCATCCTATTTCTTTTTCAAGACTTCTTTTCCTAATGAAAACAAATGTAAACACTTAAATATCTATTACTGACTGGTTTCCGGCCATTGGCCCATTTGCCACACATAAAGACAAAACACCAAGTTCCTATTTGCAAGGGAGATGAATTGACAGATACCTCTACGAGTAAATTATAAGCAATATCATCTAGGCAGTGATAAGCAGACTTTACACTGAGGTTGCTGTAGCAACAGCAGGGAGGAGGAGGAACACCAGCCCAAACTCTGGGGTGGGCGAAGCTTGCTGGAGTACAACCTGACATTTCCATCTTCAAGGTTATCATTAAACTATATCCGTAGATTAAATGAAATACATGAAGTTACCATTCTCCGCCATTTAAGAAGATTGAATAGGATCAAATGGTTGAGAATATGTAACAGCTGTTTTAATTTCACATCTATGGTATAGGTCCATCTGAAGAACTGTTGCCCAGTACAGTTAGTTTCAGATACACAGAAATATTGAATAAAATGTGTATTTGCAAACATGCATGTTGCTTAATCAGACTGAATGACAGGCTCAATTTTCAATACAAAGTTAATTCTGTTTCCATTAAATATAAATATTATTTATGGAAAACAAGAGACTTGCAGGAGCAAGAGGATATTTCTCAGCTATGTACATTTTATATTTGTTTAGTATTGATGAGTGCAAACCAAGAAGCTTCTTTGCAATTTGATTATTTGCTCCTGTCCATTATATTGATTATTCTATTAGATTTTGCCACCAACAGCAGCACATGTAAAGAAATCAAGTATTATTTGCAAATATGATGCCAAAGAAATACCTACCACAGGTGAATTTTTGATTCAAGCTAAAGTAGGAATGTATCAAGATTGTGGCTTGTGTTTGTCAAACAACTCTGGTTCACAAGGAAAGGAGCAGAGCAAGGATTTTATCCAGGGGGACCTGGTTACAGACCCCAGCTGTTCTACATATTACTAGACAGACTACAATATCTCATAGGCTTAATCCCTTCATCTGGTAAATTATTTAAGATTTATTAATATATGCAAATTGTAAATCTTTATTGAATAAGTGGTAACTTTGCATTCTACCATAGACTCCACAAATAAGAGCCCCAATTGAATATTATAATTGTGAAATAAACCATGTTTTGTTTCCAGCTTTGTGAGTTGAAAGGAGGTGGTTCATTTTTATTATATTTATTGTTGAGTAATCTTTAGAGGGGTATCAGGTAATGGGTACATTACATCTCGAACCTTGATATCCCTTCTCGTGTTGTTGTCCCCCTTTCTCTCCCCCTCCCGCTCCCATTCACCTTATTTCTCACCTTCCCTTTCCTATTTCAAATAAACAAATAAGTGTATATGCAGTATACCAGTATACAAATTCAAATATAGTAACCTCATGAGATTAACAATAAGTGGAAAAAAATAGAAATAACTTCACATAATACACAAAGAACAGCAATCACAAAGATAAACCTCTTGTTTTATTAGCCTAGAGTTCATTTTGTTTAGACTCATCCTGTACAACCATATGTACCCAGCCTTTGAGCTGTTGTGATCCTCTGTTAGGAGAATCCTAAATTTGTATTAATTATTACAAATGAGGGAAACTATGGATCCTGTGGTCCTTTGGGACTGGCTTACTTCACTTAATATGACTTTCTTTCCAAGTCTTTTCTTTCCCTTTATTCTTTCTGATGGAGGCATAGAATTCCATTGTGTATAAGTACCACATCTTGATCCAATCATCAACTGAGGGGCATCTGGGTTGGTTCCATATCTTTGCTATGGTAAATAGTGCTGCAGTGAACATCATTGTGCTAGTGGCTTTAGTATGTCCTTGTTTCTCCACGATTGGGTAAATGCCAAGGAGTGGAATTGCTGGGTTATGGGGGAGCTCTATGTTTAGTCTTTGGAGGAAGTGCCATACTGCTTTCCATAGTGGTTGAATGAGTTTGCACTCCCACCAACAGTGTAGTAGTGATCCCTCCTGGCCACATGGGGAACTGGGTTTTTTGTGTTTTGTTTGGTGTTGTTTTGAAGCTTACATGCAAAGTTTAGGCACTGTCCCTGAGCTTTTATTCTCAAAGGTAATACTCTATCACTTTGAGATACAGCTCCACTTCTGGCTTTTGGGTAGTTAACTGGAGATAAGTTCTACAGACTCTCTTGTTCAGACTGGCTTTGAATCTCAATCCTCAGATCTCAACCTCCTGAGTAGCTTATAGGTGTGAGCCATAGGTTCTCAGCTCAATATTGTTTCTTGTATTAGTCTCACAGAAACATACTGACTTTACAACTTTAACCATATTATTTTTTTCATGGTATATGCTTTCCTCTTGACTATATTGATGGAATTAGTTTATATTTATACTAATATATAATTCATATCCTACTGTGCCTTCATTAATGTGCACTTACCTGTCTTAATTGTTTCCTTCCCCTTTAAAGATATCAGCAGGCTAAATGTATCATTAGCATATATCTAGAGTCCTCTGTTGGTAGAAAAATCTTCATGAAGTTAAAACTAGGAGTTACAAAGAAAAGAGAACACATTTCGTTTTCTAAATCTGGCTCCTTAAGTCCTGGCTAAATGCAGTTATATTATCTTCCATTTCCTGTGGGTCACAGACATGCATTTATCCTCACTGATGATGGATGGGCTACTTTGACATTTTGCATGGACTCTTGAGAATGAAAATCATACTTATAAAAGATTCATTGGTTCATCCTGCAGTCCTAACATTGTCACCTTGACACCCAGTGACAGTATTGTAATCTGCAGTGACCCTGTTGAGCAGTACAAAGAAGGGGGAAATGTCTCAGGATTGTCTAAAGAAAAGATAGTTTGGAACTTCTTTTCCATAGGATGAAGGAGGAAAAAAAGGGAAAAATGCAATTATTTTGTTTCTCCTTTGGCTATCAGAAAACTGCTTTTGAAAAGCATACAACCCCATGGTCCTGGGAAAGTTTCAGAGCCCAACTTAAGAAATGAAGCCAGTGTGGAAGACAGTCTATAAATTGTGAGGAAACTGGAAGTGAGGTTTAGCAGGTCACTATATGACTATTGAAAGGGTCCAATTTTCTAAATGAAACAAATTTGAGAAGGATTTATCTTATTTATTCATTCAAAACAAATAAAGTTAGTCTTTCTTGGGCCAGCAAGAGGAAAATGAGATGGCAAGAAAGAGAAAATGGGAGTGGATATCACCAAAGAACACCAAATAGGTACATAAACAAACCTAGTGCTTTATAGGATTAATATTAACTCATTTAAAAATCAGCCATTCTTTGTAACCCATCATTATTTTGTACCAGTACTGAGGCTTGAATTTGGCCTGGGTAATGACCCTTAGCTGTTTTGCTTCAAGGCTTGTGTTCTACCACTTGAGCCACAGTTCTGCTCCTGGCTTTTTGGTAATTAATTGGAGATATGAATCTCATGGACTTTTCTGCCCTGGCTGGCTTCAAACTTCCATTCTCAGATGTCAAGCTTCCGGAGTAATTAGCATTAAAGGTATAAGCCACTGGTATCCAGCTTACTTTTTCATTAGTAGCATTCTTTCATATCCATTTTAGATTATGTATGTAGCCTAGCTTAGAGGCAAAAACAGACTTCTTAAAAGCATTTTGGAGAATGTAAGTTGTATTTCTCATCATTTGAAAATAAAATGTGGCCAGCTTCCCAGTGTCCTGAGAAATTCCAGCATTTCCTGAGTTATGTTTACTTCCTGAGTAAATAGAAAATAAAAGGTACCTGAAGCACCAGTAGACTCATAACTACAGAGGCATTATCAACTCCTAGGAGTGGTGTCAGAGTTCAGATTCAACTGCCTTGCACAAGTAAAACAGTAAACTATAAAAAAACCCAACTGTAAAGTACTTTTAGAGGAGGGCTGTGTACATGGAGATGTGTGTTTTTACACTCAACTAATTAGTTGCTACTGAACGTTTTTGCTTTGCTCAGTGGCATGTGGTACATAAATCATTGCAATATGTTAAATGCAAATGGTTCTTAATAGAGGAACCATCTGCTCCGTGCCGGAGAGTTTGTTCAAAAGAATGTGGTGAACCTACTTTGGATAATATTGAAAAAAATCAAATACCAAATTTCTAAAACGAGCTGCCTCTGTTAACCCCATTACAAATACTCCCCTTGGCCTTTTAAGTTCTAGAAAGTTCCTCACAAAACCACGCCTAACACAGGCTGTGCTGTTACAAGCAACCTCACTGGCCACAATATTGGCATAGGGAGACGTGCAATCTCTCAAAATTTTGTTCCACCATCAGTAAATAATCAAACTGCCCTCTCTGTAGCAGCTTTGCTACCACAAATAAAGACTCTCCATCCCTGTCCATCCTGAAGGCTTTACCTCTGGAGCTGTAGATCACTGGCAAGTTTCTGGCTGATGATGAACTGCTCTGAGTATCATCAGTGCTTCCTGCAATTCACCTCCTGTAATCTACAATACTGTATTTGTCTGAAAGATCTTCAGTGCAAAAGGGAAGCAATGATGTCTTTTCCAACATACTTTATTAGAGGCTGTCATATAGCATCCTAATAATGGCTGCTGGATTTACCCAGTGGCAGTATAAAAAAGCAGTGGGAAATTAGTAATACGAAAGGAATCTGAGCCTTCAGGTTTCCAATGCCAGGCTCTGCTTTCTGGCAAGAGGAGGAATAAATGCTCCTTCATCCTGCCCTTTCTAATCAACCCCTGGTCAAGGTTGCTATGAGTATATTTAACCGCAAGCTGCCAGGATGATCTATTCCATTAATATCCATTGGAAGTGTGCTCAAATGATACAATACCCAAAACAGAACCCCAGCCACGAAGGGACTTGTGTAGGAACTGAGTGGGAGACAATTGGTAGAGGATCTCATAGAAGCCAGGTGTGATGAGATTTAATCTGCTGCTAACTTGGTTGTTTTGTCTTATTTGAACTCACCTATTTTTTTTATTCATTCTACCTCGCCCTATTTGCCAATTTTTGGTTTTGTAGTTATCTCATTTAAGACTGTGCTTTTGGGGACTGGCCTGAAGCGGAAGAGGCTGCAGGAGAGCTCATTAGCCCAGCAGTTGCTCCATTCCTGGGAGAATCATACAATGAAAAACTTGCTTCTGAGGGCCACCAGAAAAGAGCCAGGCCCTCCTGGAAGTGGGAAGCCCTGCAGTGCAATACAAGCTTTTTATTTGTTAAAAAGGGATTTTTTTGTACTCAAAACATTTCCCTTTGTTTGTTCTCATAAAAAGAGGAGCCTCCGGAAGGTGCATGCATTTGATGACTCCCTTTCAAAAACGAGCACTTGTCAGTATCCAAAAGGGGATGCTGCACTTGAAAGTTACACAAAAACATTCTGAGATGGAGAGACTTGGCAGGATAATCAGACAAGCCATCCCTTAAAGGCAGAGCATACTGGCTGTGAGTTTGAGGAGCTGGAATATTGAATTGGATTCTAGCAATGATCCTGAGCCCTCATAAAGCCCATGTTTTAGATTGGAGCTTAGAAAAAAAAATCTTACCTTGTCTAATTACAATAGTTTATTGCGCTGTAGTACAATTTGGGTTCCCAGAGCACCACTTTAATTTAATTTAGGTTTTGTTACTTCTTCCCCTTCCAAAAGGAAAACTTCACCATAGAGGCATATTTATTGTTTTTAATGTTTATGTTTAGAAACATTCACTAATTCATTTTCCTACTTAATTACCAGGAACAAGTGGATTGATTCTTTAAACCCACAGATGATATTTACCAAAGTTTTTAGGGATGTATAAATGGAAAGTTTCTTTGATTTAAAATTGTGACCTGAATTTTCTGTTGTGGTTTTGTTTTATTGTATTGTATTTTGAAGGCAGGCCACGCAGGGAGATGTAAAGAACCAACAAAAGCCAGATGTGTTCATCAACCTTGACTTTTTGGTACAGAGAAGTGCATCTGGGTCATTGCTAGTTTCTTGGCAGTATCCCGTGGGCCTCCCTCGTGTACTCTGCTGATATCTAGTGACATACACACAATGGCAGAGAGAGGATTCAACACATCCCATCTGTTGGTGTTTTCATTTATTACTAATCTACTTAATGAGTTGCTTGTCTGCAAAGTTGTAAGCATATTGTATTTTGAGGTTTGGGCTATTTTCTTTGGTCTAATGATCACTCAGAGATGCAAAGCAGAACTTCATCTTGATTCATCTTGTCAACTTCTCAATTCCAAAACACTTAGTTCACTTTGGTTCTTCAACTCTTTCGGGTCAAAAAGTTCCAGTTTTATGTGTAGTTGGGTAAGGCAGGTGTTTGTTTGTTGTTGAAGATATGGATTTTGTGTTCTGCCTGAACTTCTGAGCAATGGGTATTCTGCCTGAACAGAGTTAATTTAGGAATAAAATATCGTTTGGTGTAGAGCAAAATAATGCATATTTTTTACTACCAGAAAAATATAATAGCACATATTGAAATGCTAATATTCCTAGAGTAATTTAAAATATTGCTTCTAATGTTTTTGCTTATCTAAGAAGCTTAAGATTCAATAACTGAGCTGGGAGTGGGTAGGTCACACCTATAATCTTAGCTACTCAGGCTGAGATCTGAGGATGGAGATTTGAAGCCAGCCAAGGGCAAGAGTCTATGAGATTCTTATCTCCAATTTATCACCAAGCCTCTGGAAATGGAGCTATTAATCAAGTAGAAGAGCACTAGTCTTGATCAAATATGTTTTGGGACAGGGCCTAGACCCTGATTTCAAGCCCCAGTACTGGCATCAAAACCAAAAAGAAAAAAAAAAACTTCCACTCCTTCCCTGCATTCCCTGCAAACTCAACTCTATAATTCTAAGTAGGCATTGAGTTGTATTCTAGGTCTGATCAGGAAAATGTGCCTAAATTCTTGAGTTAGTCTCCTGTTTTTTGTTGGTTTTGTTGTTGTTAACTGTAATTTTTTGTCTTTTCTTGTTTGGTATTGGGAATCAAACCCAGAACGTTGCTAGGCAAACGTTTTGCCACTGAGCTACATCCCAGTTTGAGTTAGTCTCTTGTATTTATCTGGTAATTGAAACCAAGTGCTCAAGTATAAGAGAAATCAGAGTTGTATTCAGTATATTACATCTATTCTGCCTAATGGCAGAATGATACATCAAAATAGAGAAAAATTAATATTTTGAAGGAGACTATAAGCTAGATCTACTTCCTATTAGCTCAACCTTCAGAATAATGAGCCCTTACTGTCCTTTGTGGGAATCTAAATTGCTCAGAGGGTGATTTTCAAAGTTGGTGGAATGTTCTGGAAGGCAAAGCCCTCAGCGGGTGACTAGACAGATGTGAGCCTCTGTGGCACAGAAGCTACAGATGAGCAGCAAGGGACAGAGAGGTTAATTCAACTTTCCCCTTCGAAATGACATTTCTCCCCCTGGGATGGGAAAATCAGGTGGCATGTCATACTTTCCACGATGGTGACTCCTTACTGGAGAGCCATTGTTTTATAAAGCACATCTATAACCTGAATGTCACCTCACTCTATTCCATAAGCCTTCACTATTCCTTAGAGATTCTCTTCCCTTTACTAATCGCCATATGAAAAGTGAACTGCCTGCCCTAGATTTTTGCTATTTTTTTCTTTTTTCTCTAGAAACTTTGTGAAGGCTTTTCAATCCTAGGTTATGCACCTTCTATTGAAAGAAATCACCACTTCTTTTTCAGAATGTTGTTAGGGTTCAGTTTACTTAAAAATCAGTTTTCTGACAAAGGGTTTCTTGAGGGAACTCAGTCCTAATAATATACCTTAAACGTCTTAAAATATGGATGTAAGGGCCGGGAGTGTGGCTTAATATTAGAGTACATGCCTACTTGCATGAAGCCTGAGGGTCAATTCCTCAGTACCACCTACACAGAAAAAGCTGGAGGTGACTCCGTGACTCAAATGGTAGAGTGCTGGCCTTGAGAACAGAGAGGTTCAGGGACTGCGCCCAGGCCTGAGGTCAAGCCACAGGACTGGCAAAAAAAGTGAATGAAACAAACAGTACCAAAGAAAAAGACACAGCCAAGGAAACCTTGATTTAGGCTGGGATCTGATGATTCTTCTATTTATTTAGTTTGGGTCTTACTGTCCAACTTGACTTCACTGAGATTTCTGTAGGAAAAAAAAATGACACCAAAAAGAATGTTCCAGAAGAATGACCTGTAGCCCTTTCCTTGGTTGACAAGCTGATTCCATTGATTCTGGTGGCTGTTCTGGGATCTCAACTACATTACTCTCAGTGTGCACACACACATCTGTTACATATTTAGATTTTTTTGGCAAGGTTAAAAAAGACTTTTCAGAGATGTCAAAACAAGTAAAAAATTTATATCCAAGGTAAAATGTTCAGTAGATGACTTAAAAAGAAGCTTTGATCATGTTTATGGAACTAAAATAGTATTTGGAGATTTATTGTAAGCTACCCCCCTCTTGTTTTACACATTCTCTCAAAAATTTTTATAGAGGGGTTTACTATTATCTTGATGACATGGTGACAGCCAGGCCTTTTGTGTTTTTTGTCTGCATTTACTAAATCCCACTACATGGTCAGAATTCAAACTAGCAGATTTTTCCTCTTTAGGCTTCTTCAGCCATCATCTTTCTTATCCTGAAAACAATGTATTATCTTTTTTTTTTTTTGAGAAGATACACTGACCATAGGAAATAGTGGTTGTGGAAACATCTATTGCAGGTTTTAGAGATGGAAGGAAGAGGTAGGCTAAAGAAGTTAGAGCAAGCAAGAAGTACGGATACATAGAGCAAAGGCAGTGTGTGTGTGTGTGTGTGTGTGTGTGTGTGTGTGTGTGTGTGTGTGTGTGTCTGTGTGTGTGTGTGGTAGTACTAGGACTTCAACTCAGGACTGTCCTTTAACGTTTTTTTTTTTCTCTTCAGGCTGGTGCACTATGCACTACCACTTAAGTTACAGCTGCACTTCTAGCTTTTTGATGGCTAATGGGAAATGAGATCTCATGAACTTTCCTGCCCAGGCTGTCTTTGAACTGCAATCTTCATATTTCAGTCTCCTAAGTAGTCTATGTATGCCACTAGAATCTAACTCTATAGTCTTTATTGATAATAAAAAATCAAATTTCATCAATCTACTGTTGAAATTATATTTATATTCTCATGTCTACAAACATTTAATCATACAGCACATGTTACCAAAGATTTTCCTGGGTGACAAAAATTCTGCAATGTACCTCTGGTAGAATTTCTCCATAAAATATATTCCTTACTTCTACATCAAATATATATGTACATAATTTAATTATGATAGTAACATACATATTTACTGCTTTGAGAAAGTAGAAATGTCAATCATAGGGTAAGGAATGAAGAGGAAATTGTAATTTGTCATCTTCCATGCTTTAAGAAGCTACTTCTTTACAAGTCACAATGGAGTCTATACCTACAGACTACTTATGCACAGATAATCTATATTCCTATATCTAACTGGAAATGTATGCACAAATATTCAAGAATAATCAGATATAGTATGTTTTTGCCAGTCCTGGGGCTTGAACTCAGGGCCTGTGCACTGTCCTTGGGCTTTCCAAATGATAGGCTAGTGTTTTATCATTTGAGCCACAGGGTCGTGGTGCATGCTAGGCAAGCACTTTACTATTGTTCAAACTCCCAGATCCAGATACAGTATTTTTTTTGGCCAGTCCTGGGCTTGAACTCAGAGCCTGAGCACTATCCTTGCGCTTTCTCAAGGCTTAGAGCTCTATCACTTGAGTCTCAACACCATTTCCAGCTTTTTTCTATGTATGTGGTATGGAGGAATCAAACCTGGGTCTTTGAGCATGCTAGGCAAGCACTCTACCACTTGGCCAAACTCCTGGCCCCAGATACAGTATTTTTAAGAGAATTAAAAAATAAAAATAGTCTACCTATACGGTTTCTACAAAATGTGAGCTACATAACACTACTATTATTGTGAAAATCCCTCACATTTTCCTTCCAATAGTGACAGTAGCCACTTACTATATGTCCCTGACTTTTTACACATCCATACTCATTCTGTGAATTGTTACTTTGAATTATTTTTAGCATTCTTTTCCTGCTTTGTATTCTCAGCATGTAGATATATGTTCTAAGGAGCACTATGTACCATGAGTTTCAAGTGTCATGTTGTGGACATTCTAAACTATTTTTCTTCCTCAATATTCTGTTAAGGGAATAATGTTCCATATTGTGACCATATCACAGTTTATTTACCATATTTCTGGATTATTTTCAACTTCTGCTTTTATATGCTCTCAGGTTATAGACATTAGAGATAGGGAATGTTCTTGGAAAAACATTCAGAGACATGTACGCAGAAAGGTGTTTAGAAAAATATCTTGGAAGGGAACAGTTTGGTGAAGGGTACAGTGAAAATAATCAACATTGCAAGCTAATCTTTGATTTTCTCTAATGTTATGATACTAATTTATATTTTCACATCAGGTCTACATTTTTTTAAATTTTCTCACAAACACTTGCTATTTTCAATCCTATTAATTTTTTTGCCAGTCTCATGAATGTAAATTGATAAGTTGTGATTTTAATTAACAGTCTCATTACCCATGAAGATAATCATCACCTCGAATGTTTATCACTCAGGTGTCTTATTTTGGGAAATGTCTTTTCCTGTGCTTTGTCCATCTTTCTGAGAAGTAATTTATCTTTTGTTTCAAATAGACTCAGTTGAATATATAATCAGGATTCTAATTCTCTACCAGTTTTATCTATTTTTCGTCAGTTTGTGGTTTGAACTTCCGTTCTCTTTAAGGTGAATTAATGCATGCATGTGTATGATTTTTAATTGATGCAACTCATCAATAGTTTCCGGTGTGGTTATCATATTCATATAGTTTCACTTAAGAAATGCAATCATTGTTTGCCTGCCATATGACCCAGCAATTCTATTCTTAGTACACAGGCAAAGGAAATGAAGTCGATTTTTTCAAAGAGGTAAGTCCCCTCTCCTGTACATGACAACACTATGCACAATATCCCAGATATAGTAGCAACCTCACACACCAAAGGCAGATGATAAGCAGTAAATGTATATAATGGAATGCATAGAATGCATGCAATTACAATACAACCTTAAAACAATGAAGTAAATCTAGTCATTCTGGACAACACAGATAAACCTGGAGGCTATTAGGCTAGGCCTGGTGCCTAACACCTATAATGGTAGGTACTTAGGAAGGTGATATTGCTATGGTTCAGTACCAGCCCAAGAAGAAAAGTGCACCAGACCCTTTCAAACTGTAACTGGGCATAGTGTGACATGCCTGTCAGCTCAATGTACATGGGAGGCTGAGAACAAGAGGATCTCAGTTCCAGGGCAGCCCAAGCAGAAAAGTCTGCATGTCTATTTTAACAGAGGGAAGCTGGATGCAATAGTAGGTACCTGTGATCTCAGCAACTGTGGGAAGCTTAAAGTGGGCAGATGGTGGCTCAGATGGAGAAAGGGAGAGGAAGTAAGGACCTTTTAAAAATAACCAATGGGAAATACAGCTAGAGGCATGGCTCAGAGATAGAGCATTATCCTATCAAGTACAAAGCTCTGAAGAGTGAAAAGGAGGGAGGGAGGGAAGCAGGGAGGGAGGGAGTTGCCATATACACAAAAGCAGCAAATGGAGTGGAGGGTGGCAAAGCACTGGGGAAATGAGAAACTACAGAACGTACATCAACTTTAAAGAATGCCTCAGTGCCCACAAGGTAACGATGTGAAGTGATGAGTGCCTTCTTTGGTTGGATGATAAAGATAATCATTTCACACTGCACAAGATCATCACGTGGTACAAAACAACTACATGTCATTTTTCTCATCCATTGATTATTCCTCAAACTAAACCTTTGCCATTCTCCAAATCTTGCAGGTAGTTTTGCAATATCATTATCCTAATGTTCCTGAAATGTTGCCACCACCTGGAGTGCAATTTTACATATATGTCTATAGCTGATATATAATCATTTACATAATTGTCCCACGAACTGTAACTGATAATTGTGGAGATATAAAATTAAATCACCTCAAGGGTAGAAGTTTGGCCTAGTGGTAGAGTGCTTGGCTAACATACACGAAGACCCGGGTGCGATTCCTCAGTACCACATACACAGAAAAAGCCAGAAGTGGTGCTGTGGGTCAAGTGATAGAATTCTAGCCTTGAGAAAGCCCAAGGATAGTGCTCAAGCCCTCACTTCAAGACTCGGGACTGGCCAAAAAAAATTAAATCACCTCAAGGATGATGGCATTAATTAAAGCCTTAAAGACCTGTCAGTCTGGGAGGCTACATGTAAGTGTGAAACACTATAGATTCTTAATCCCAGAAGATGGCTCTCCTTTCGTCTACAGCTCAGAAAAGCACATGCAAAAGACCCTGTCCAAGCCTTTCATTCTTCACTGAGGCAATCTGCCATTATCAATGAAAATTCCCATGTATCCTTCAGACTTCCACATCCCCTCTACTAGATATGCTCAGAGAACCTTTCTGTGGATTGTTTTTTCCTCTCACTTAGGGAAACCCTCCTGCCTCCAGAGTAGTAAATATTTCATTTCCTGGTGGTAATATATATCATTCTATCCTGGAGTTAATATCCTAAAAATAATCTGTCTCTTCTCAAGAAGCAATGAAAACCTCCTGCTTTGAGTTCCTCTCACCTATAAAACTCCTTTCCTGAATTTTTGTTATTTCAGTGAATTAGACCTTTTCAATCTAGACTCATAGTCTCTTGTCCTTAACTTGCATTTTCTGTTGTTGCCCCTTCATTTCTTAAGGCTAGCAAATGTACTTGTTTTATGTGTGCAATATAATTACTATTGTATTTGCAATTATTCTAATTTCTGAAGTCTTTGTAAATCTTGGATTAGTTGTGGGTTTATTTGTTATCTTTTCTAATTCAATTTGTGTGTGTGTCACCATTGGGGATTGAAATCATGGTCTTGTGCTCTTGCTTGTTTTTCTGTGTTCAAGATGAGTCCTTTAACACTTGAGCCACACTTTCCCTTCTGTTTTTCTACTAGTAAATTGGAGATAACTATCTCTCATATTTTCCTGTCTATTATTCCTTTGAACTGAGATCCTGAAATGATTACAGGCCTGGGATACTGATAACTAACCCCTAATTGGTATTTTAAAAGTTGATAAAAGTTTTCTTACCTTTTCCACTGGTTTGCATATGTGTTGTTGATTTCCTGCTAGTTTTGATTTTCATTCTTAGCTACAAATGATTGTATTCTCTCTGTACAATCTTTTTTCCTTAGCGGTACTGAGAACAAACAAACCCAAGGCCTTTCACAAAATAGACAAATACTATCTGGCTATGATTGAGCTACACCCGGTCCTTTGTAATACTTTAAATAATAAAATAAATTTGTGTTTTCTTCCTTATGATACCTAGAGGAAATATAGATTGGATCTATTTACAGTTATAAATTATAGGTTGTAACTTTAAGAATGAAGTCAGTGATGGGCTGGGAGTTTGGCCTAGTAGTAGAGTGCTTGCCTAGCATGCATGAAGCCCTGGAATAGATTCCTCAGTACCATATACACAGGAAAAGCCAGAAGTGGTGCTATGGTTCAAGTGGTAGAGCACTTGCCTTGAGAAAGCTCAAGGACAGTGCCCAGGCCCATAGCTCAAGCCCCAGGATTGGCAAAAGAATGAAGTCAGTGAGACATTGTCAAATGTGAGTCTCATTGGCAGCTTGGTAGTGACCGTAAGAAATTATTGAAGGCTTTCCTTTTACTTTCTCGTGGTGTTGGGGCTTGAACTCAGAGCCTTTCACTAGTTAGACATTCTAACAAGTGAGCCAATAAGTGTTTTGTTTTTATTTCATCCCTCCTATTTCATTTCTGGGCTTAAATTCAGGGTTTGGTGCTGTCCCTGGGCTTTTTTGACCAAGGCTAACACTTTATCACTTGAGCCATAGCTCCATATGGGTTTTTTGATGGTTACTTGGAAATAAGATTTTTGAACCACAGTCCTTAGATATTGAATGTGTGGGGGGGTGCGATTTTTGTTTTATTTTGTTTTGTTTATTATGGCCAGCTTTAGACTGAGACCCTTCTCCTTATGATTTCTGCATACCTAAGGATAATGGTGGGAGGTACTTCACCTAGCCTATATGCCTTATTTTGAACCATTACTCAGAATTTTGATCTATTCCTTTGGGCCCAGGTATAAACACCCAATCTGAGGTAGAAAGAATTTCCTCAAACCTCCCCCTATCTGGGCCTCTCCGACAGTGCCTAACCAGACAACACTTCATGAATCATCAAATGTGATTGGTAGATGTGCTTCCTGACAAGCTGTACTGAGGTTATTCCACTAGTAGGATTCACAGATTCCTTCTCCTGATTATAGCACACCCACTTTCCTATAGTCAATTCATCTGTTATTTAGAAGACAGTTCTCTTTTCTACCCGGCAAATCCATTATACTAGTTGATCTTATGAAGCTACAATCTCAATGCAAATAGATTCTTAAATTCATACTTAAATGAGCCAGAGAAAAAGAGCAGTGAGCTGGAGAAAGGAAAGAAGCTAAATGTGATTCTCTGTGAATTAGAACTTCTTCATTATACATCTTCATCCTAATATCTCTTGGTCAAAGCCTGGCATCACAAATCTCTGCAAGGCCAAATCTCTATGAAGCCCAAGTTGAGTTTTAACTAGTTCATTTCTTCCTTGGGTTCCTTGAAATTTCATCCTGTCAGATAGAAAAAGGTGGGAAATTGACCAGACATTTTGGTCCATAAAATTAACATTGAAAGGGAGAGGAGATGGGGGTTGGATTTCATTTCCTTATGTCTTTATTTAGTTGTGGGGCTTGAACTTAGGTTCCAGGCTCTGTTTCTGAGATTTTTACTCAGGACTAACATGTTACCATGTTGAGCCACAGCTTCATTTCCAGTTTTTAGGTGGTTAATTGGAGATAAGAATCTCATGGACTTTGTTGCCAAGATGGCTTTGAAGCATAATGGTTACATCTCAGTCTCCTCATTAGATAAGGTTATAGGCATGAGCCAGCAGGGGTTAGCTTGGAAGGGCTGGATTTTAAATAGAAGAAAGAAGAAATGAGACTGGGAAAAAATATAAATATAAACATATACATAAACACAAAAATATAAACATATTGTTTGTTCAGCAGTATTTAACAATTTATTTTGCTGTGACACTTGAAAATTATAGCAGGGTATCTGGCCCTGAACATTTCAATTATATGTGGTCATAATTAGGAGTTAATATGAAGTAAAAAAAAGTATTGATTAGAAACATTTGAAATATAGATGAATTCACTTAGTTACATGCAGCACTGAAGTTACACTTTGCTTTGTACGTCTAAAGAACAGTTAGAAACTCTACTAGCAGAAAATTGTAGCAGTGTAACTGATTTGGTTATGCAAATCAAATTGATAGTTTTTAGTTTTTTAACTTCTCTTAAATAATGGGTTATTTGATACAAATATAAGATGTTGAAATGAATTAAATTTAAGGTAATGTTTTATTGTAAAGCCATTGAAAGCATCATGGGTAAACATTTACCCATCGTAATAATGAGGAGAGAAAGAAAGGGGAAATGTCATCTATAGAACAATGAAAGAGAGGAGAATTTCAGTGTGTATAACTATATAAAATCTACAGGGAAATAAAAAGGATTTTGTTTTAAATCTGTCTGGGAAAAATAATTGGAAGAAAATATCACTCTCTTGCTAAGGAATTATTCAGTTCCACTTCTAGTTGAGGTATTTTTATTAAAGTATAGTTCTTCAAGTCTTCACGATGAAGATGAACTAAGCTCTAGAAAGGACCCATGTGAGCAGATGTTGCAGTTATTTCCTCTCCCGGATTATGACAAGCTGGGCACTGGAAGCTCATGCTCGTAAAGGATCCTACCTGGCTCACCCCACCTACTCAGGAGGCTGAGATCTGAGGATCATAGTTTGAAGCCAACCTAGGCAGGAAGTCCATGAGATTCTTGTCTCCGATTAACGACCAGAGGGACAGAAGTAGTGCTGTGGCTCAAAGTAGTAGAGTGCTAGCCTTGAGCAAAGAGTTCAGGGACAACGCTCAGGTCCCTAGTTCAAGCTCCATAACTGGGGAAAAAATAATAAGACTCTGACAATGGTAATGACTGCTTAGTCCAGGTATGGTATAGTGACACATGACTATAATATGAGCTGTAGGCAAAGACTGGGAGTTCAAAACTGTCCACCAAAACATATCATTGATATACCCACCTCCATAAACCAGCTGGGCATGGTAAAACGTACCTTTAATTCCAGCTATAGAAGAGGCATTTGTAGTTGAATCACAGCCAAAAACCAGCTCCAGGCCAAAAAAAAAAGCAGGAGACTGAAAAATGACTAAAGCAATTAGGGGAT
Source organism: Megascapheus bottae (assembly GCF_031878675.1). NCBI lineage: Eukaryota > Metazoa > Chordata > Mammalia > Rodentia > Geomyidae > Megascapheus > Megascapheus bottae. The sequence goes on from NC_143514.1 coordinate 17,337,244, forward strand.
GACTCAAATGATAAAGAACCTATCAGCAAGTACAAGGCCCTGAGTTCAAACCACAGCATTGAAGGGAAAAAAAGAAATAAAATAAAAGCCCTAAATTATAGATATGACTCTAAACATTTTGAAAGTAATAAAGTCTACTGGCACCTTAAGGCCCTAGTCAAATCATTCCAGGAGAGGTGAAAAAAAAAGCAGAGAATTTAACAACATGTACAAGCTGCTATTGCTTAAAAACACGCAATTTGAACTGCGATTTGAGCATATTTCTACCCTTTAGACATCACAAACATGCCATAACACCCTGCTGTGAGGATAGCTTTCAGTGCCCCTTAAGTAAAGAGTTTTGCTGTGATTAAAGGATTTAAGTCTCTGCCTTGAACTGACAGATTAGCTTTTGCTAGGCTTGCTCTGTTAATTCCAGACCTGACAGCCCTACTATAAATTAATCTAAATTACAGCAAGCTCCTACAAGGCTAGTCCTTGTCTTGTAAAAAAAAAAAAAGTCATAAAGTTCTGTTGGAAGTGCTGACATCTCTCTCACTAAATGTTATTCCAATTTAGTAGAGAAAGGAATAAGGTAACTACAGGAAACCAGAGCTGTGAAGATTCGCATGCACAAGCTGAGCCGCTAGGGAGAGTACTGGCTTCTGTGGCCACTCAGGTGTGAGACACAGTGTTTGTCTTTCTGGTTGCTCAGGACAATGTAATTACAGTCTGCCTGCCCAATTTTTGTCATAACTGAAGTTGATAAACATAAACTACAGCTTGTGATTATGCGGCACTGCCTGGAACAATGTGGCTTGGGCATTGATTACAGACAGTTATAAACAGCAGGTGATCGTAGAGTGACTGAATCTCAGTCCTGTCACAGACCTGTCAGGCCATCAGAGAACCTGAAAATTGCCCATGATCAAACTTTACTTCCCAGGACCGTCAGTCATACTCAGGATGAGAGTTCCTATAAAAGTCACTGCTCTCTGTAGACTTGAGAGGGGCCTCATCTTCTTTGATTCCAGCCCTCCCTTTTTGGTGGCAGTGCTAGGGTTGCACTCAGGGCTTTGCGGATGGCTTGCTTGCTCCAAGCTGGTTCTCTACCACTTGAGCCACACCTTTATTTCAAGCATTTTGCTGGCTAATGAAAGATACGAGTCCTGCAGACTATTCTGTACAGAATGACTTGAAACTAGTATCCTCAGATCTCAGTCTTCTGAGTCTCTAACATCACAGGTTTAAGCCACCTTACACCTAGGTCCCACCTCCATCTTTATTATCAATTTTATATTCTTTTTTCATATATTTTTATTGTAATTAATAGAAGTGTTACATGATATTTGCCAGATAGAAGGTGCATTAATTCACATACTAATTTTATATTCTTATATTTGATTCTTCCTGTTTTTGTTTCTGCTTGCAACCTAGAAGTGGGTTTCATTCACATCAGCTGTTCGTATCACTGAATTGCTGCACAGACAGAACTGAGCCACCTTCATTGTCTGAACTCACCCACCCTCAGAGCTTAAAAGAGTATTGTTGAGGGGGATAATAGAAAAGGAGGAAAGGAGAAAAACAAAGAAAATCTATTCATCAAAAATATTATTTTCTCCCTAACTAACTACCACTTAGTGGATGGTGGCTGTGGATAAGTGTGTCATTTTATGTAAATCTGAAGCTGCTGGGCTCAACCCTCAGATGCATGTCATGTGGTTGATACACATTTTACTTATTTTTTATTTGCATCCCTTTTTATGGAATCAAAGCTGCCTAGACATATGCTGTACAGCCAGCTTGGATTCCTACCTCGTCTTGTCTTAGAAACTGCTCACCTGTCAATAGAAGGCATTTGAACTGGAAACTCTTAGTATCATCAAACACAGTGGGTAAGAAATAATTCTTTGTGGTATTCATTACCAGATACCTCTCATCTGTGAAACACTGAACTTGAGACTTACAAAACAGTAAATATTATCATCTCAAGTAGTGACATATATCGTGAAGATAAATATATGAGAGAAAGAGAATGCGATAACGATACATTAGGATGGAGGGACATAACTGACAGTGTGAAGCAGGGCATGAGTTACCACTAGAAATGCGAAGGTGTGGATCATGGAATGCATGTGGAGACAAATATTCCAAAAAGAATGATCACAAGTAGAACGACCCTGAAGAGTACTAGTTTGGAGTACTCAGGTGAAAGGATGGCAATGGATGAACAAAAGCCATGTTATTTAGGTCTTACAAGCTACTACTTTCCAGCAACAAGAAGCAATTGGAAGAATTTGAGCAAGGAAATCAAGAACTTTAATTTATATGATGATGAATGGATCATTTCTAGTTCCTAAGTAAGTGCACGAATATCTTAAATTGTTAAAATGTTTATAAAACTAATCCTTCTGGGAGTTTATCTGTATTATTTTTTTTCTTTTGGTAGTAGTGGGGATTGAACCCAGTGTGTTATGCATGCTAGGTCAATTGTCTATCATGGGGCTATTACACCCCCAGGCCAATCTGTGTTATTAATCTACTCGAGATAATATTGACTGGATGCCTACTCTGTAAAAGTCTTATCCTAAGCTCTGTTAAAGGCCTAAGAGCAATTTCGGCATAATATTTGACTCAAGAAAATATAATTACTACAAATATCTGCACCATCACAGAGTATCTATCCATCAGGCTTACGAAATATATAACTTCTCTTCCTGTGACTACTGAAAGGACTTAAGAATATTATTTGTGTGGGGTAAAGAGTGATCCATAAGTTTGTTTCTAATGTAAGCCTTATGCCCTATTTTTAAGTCTTATTATTTAAATCACCTTAAAAAATCAATTCTCATTTTACAGTTTGGAAGTTCACAGCTTCAGAAAAAGAACAAAAAAAGGCAAAAGACCTTGGAAATAGGTTTGAGAAAACAAGTCTTTTCCTCACTGCCAGCACCTCTTCAACCTGCTGAAAGCTGATGTCATTTCTGACACTCGGGCAAACATTTCTGTGTGGAGAAAATGAAAAATCAGGCTGCATCCTGCTGCAATAACCCTACAAAAGTGTACTTGCTATTTCAATTCTGAGGATCACTTCATAATTGTGAAGTCAGATCAAATTAGCAGCTTGGTTCCTGTGATGCCATTTTGTAGAATCCCAGAGTGTGACTGACAGGGTCTGTGGAACACTAAATAAGAAAGGCTGGTTTAAATGCAGAGGGGACAGGGAAAAGAAGAGAAGCCCTGTGCAGCATTGCAGCATGAGTAAAGGATACCTCATGTCCATCCCTCATTCATCCACTCCACCTCCACAAAGCCCCTGTCTTCCATCAGAATTTTCTGACTTCTATTTTCCTTAGATCCTTCATTCTCTCTTCTCTTCCCACCATCTTCTACTCATCTTCCTCTTTCTATCTCTGCCTCTGTATTTGTCCCTGCCTCTCCATCTCTCCCCTTCCACACACCATTTTCTTTTCCTCTTCTTTTTTGCTTTCTTCTCCCATCCACTCGTCTCTTCCTCTTCTTCTCCTTCTCCCTCTCTGGTAAATTATACCACACCTGTGTGCCAGGATATATCCATCTCAACAATTCAGTGACTTTTAAAGGGAGGTTTTATATTACCCATATAACTCAAATTCTACATGTAGGCAACATAGGACAGTTATGGAAAAGGGACCTTCCACTCCTTTTGGAAGTCTACCACTTGATACCTTATGTGTGGTAGACCAGATTCAGGTGCCTATAGGTCTCCTGTTATTACCTGATACTCTGGCTGGCTACAGTGACAGTTGGTCAGGTTTGCTGTTGCCTTCCTACTGAAAGGTGGGGGCTCTCTACTCCCTAGTTAGTGCTCATAACAACCACCATCACAGTGTGGTAGGACTTAAAGAAAGAAAGTGAATTCATATTCATTATCCTGGCACACATGAAGCTAGAATGGGCAGGTGCATGATACGGTAGTATGGAAGAAAAGGTGCTTTGAGTCAGGATAGCCAGATTTCCCCACACCATACCCACCATTGCCTAAGGGAAGAACAGTGTGGATAGTTCTTACCACTTTTGAAACTACCATCCCCTACAGAATCCCAAGGTCACAGTGAAACTTCTACCTAGGATATATGTTTAAAAAATACATATATTCTTAAAACTGTGAGGCAGAAGGCAAAGCAAGCCTTTAAGCATCTCTTTTTTTCTAAATTTTATTTAATTTTATATATTTTTCCCCCAGTCCTGGGGCTTGAACTCGGGGCCTGAGCACTGTCCTTGGACTTTCTCAAGGCTAGAGCTCTATCACTTGAGCCACAGCACCATTCCCAGCTTTTTCTATGTATGAGGTACTGAGGAATCGAACCCTAGTCTTTGTGCATGCTAGGCAAGCACCCTACCACTAGGCCAAACTCCTACCCTGCATCTCTTTTTTACTTTTAGCATTTCTTTTTTACTTTAAGCAACTTTAAGGTTAAGCTTTTAATTTTTAAATTTTTACTTTAAGTAATACCAGAGTAAGAAAATATGTAGACCTTGGATATTTGTTTGTTTGCTTGTTTCTGTATAGTTTTGGCAATCTGTTGTAGTTTCCATTGATTTCATGAGGATGAACTCAGGCCTATCTGGTCTTAACACTCACCCTCTCCTTCCCATCCATTTTCTAACTTCATCACAGCTTTCTTTTATCACACAAAAGATTTAACACCTCCGTTCCTGATGTGTCTTTTGTGTATCTTTTCAAATTGGCTGTAAGAATTCTGTATTGCCTCTTTTTTCAAGAAAAACTTACTAAAATTAGTCATATTTTCTCTTTATTGTGTAAATATGGATGAAGCTTAATGATACTTTTCAAAAGAAAAGAAGGTTATTTGAATTTCATGAAAAGATGGTAGAATGAGGGCAGAGCTTATTCTTTGTTCTATTTACCAAGAATAAAAGATCCATTATGAGTACAAATATTCAAAAAAGGGCATCCTGATCTAGTTTTATGAAAGGAGCAAGGCTTTGTGTGGTGTTTGTATGTGGAGTACATTATTATCTTCTCTTATTTTACGGGGAGGTCACAGGGATGAAACATCCAATGTGATCCAATCACCATTTAGAAAGCACAGAAAACAGAGATGAATTGGCAACATAACCTGTCTGCGCCCTCATTCCTCATTTCACTTCATTACCTGAACTAAATTTTGCATATAATAACATTAACTAACTTCAAATCCCACTACTTTTTCCCCTCCAAAAAACTGAAATCTCCTAATGATACCAGTTTCTTTTTCCAATTAATCTCATCTACTCTACACCTTCCTTCTCTTGTTCCTTTTCTGCTAGCTGGATCCCCTCTGGGCAAATTGCTTATTCTGCCAAGCAAAAAAGCTACTCTCAACTAAGAGAGATCACCTCATGTTGATCTTTTCCTGAACTCAATTCAATTTAGCTTTTAATCAGTACATGTATATGTGTTTCCATGGACATTTCATACCATGCTCTTATTATTAAACAGAATACAGCACATCATCCCCATGTGTTTTACCTTTTACATTGTGAACTGTTACTTTGATCAGTTATTTTGTGTTGATCTGAGGAATATTTTGGAGAAAAGGGAAGATTTCCTTTTCTTCCAGGGATGCTCCACTGTATCCAGTAAAAGGAAGTATATCATAGACTGTAAATGAGTACTATTGCCTGCCTGAATGATAGAAATGTGTCAGCATTTATCAAAGATAGCAGCATTAAGTCATTTTACCCTAGAATCCTTATTTCTACTTTGGAAATTGCCTTCCCAGCCTTTTCTAAAACCATATATTTTATGTAATTGATTTTAAACTTACCATTTTGTATTCTGAATTTTTTATTTCCCATAATCATTTCAGTAATTTTATATAACGCTTCTGATTGTCATTGTTAACTACCTAATGGTATATAGCACATACTATTTCCCTACATTGGTGGGCTATAGTACTATTAAGCTATTCATTCATTATTAAACCTTTAGCCTTTTCTAATTTATTTCTTTCATATATAGCAGTGGAGTGAGGACCTTCATTTACAAAACTGGTGTGTGAATCTGTGTGTGTGTGTGTGTGTGTATGTATTTATGTATGTATGTGTCTCACTTGAATTATGTTGTTCAAATATATGTGACTATGCTCAATATATGGAAAGAGCAAGTTATTGGCCTAAAATCTGTTTAATTTTGTTAGTAAGTACTATATACAGTTTTTAATGAGTTTAAGTAATAATTTACAATATTTCTTGAGGGATATAGTGTAAGTTGCAAAGAAGATCTTGTCACCTGGCCAAAACTTTATCCCTTGGTTTCATATCTAAGAATACATCACCGTGTTCTTCTGACTCACAAGCCGAAGTATTATGCCGTGCCACACAATGTTGTATTGTTTATAGCTTTGTTTAGTCTTATCTCCCCTCCCCCTTTCCAAGTCAGACTAGTTCAGTGTTAAATTATCTTGGGTTAATTGTGTGTTCAAATGCAGAACCAGAAGTTCTGATCCATGTCTGTCTGATACTCTATTAATTCTCTCAGCCTGATGTCTCCTGTCATGGAAATAGGATATAGAATATTCATTGTGTAAAAAATAATAGAAAGAAAATAATTTCACATATAAACAAATATACATTCATTTTAATGACCATTAGAAAAAAATGTTGAAACAGATCTTTGGAATCAAGTATATTTTCACCGTATGTGTGTGTGTGTGTGTGTGTGTGTGTGTGTGTGTGTCTGTCTGTCTGTCTATCTGTCTATACTGGTGTTGGAAGTCAGGACCTTGCACCCTGACTTGGTTTCTTGTTCATTCAAGACTGATGTTCTACATCTCACTTCTGGCCTTTATCGGATAATTAGGGAGAAGAACTTCAGATGCTCAGAGACTTTTCTGCTGGGGAGGAGGGGGGGTAGCTAGGTTTGTGCCTCCTGAGTAGTGAGGATTACAGGCTTGAGCCACTAGCCCCCAAACATCTCATACTTTTAATGGGGCTACATAGAAATTTTAACATGCACGTGTGGCCTAAATCTGTAGGCTGCATGATGTTTCTGCTACCAATTGCTCACTGAAAAGACAACTGAGATTCATTTGATCCTCTGGGCCTTGGAACAGTGATCTCCATAAGACTTCATTCTCAATGATCAAAGCCGGCCCTAGGATCCTTTTATTCACACCATGATTCTATGACATCCGTCTGAAGTAGGAACTGTCCATTTAAAAACAGATATGTAAGTGATTCCTACCCAGAAGAGATAGTCCAAAGACTGCCAGAGAGGAGAGTGATATGCTGATGATGCCCACTCATCCTGTTTTGGCACTAATGAGCCAGTAAGAAACAGCTGGATGATAGCACCATTTTTTACATTTTTATTATTATTATTATTTGTCAGTTTTGGGCTTGAGCTCAGGGTCTGAGCACTGTCCTTGGATTTTTTCAAGGCCAGAGTTCTACCACTTAAGCCTCAGCACCACTTCCAGCTTTTTTCTATGCATGTGGTACCAAGGAATCGCACCTGGGTCTTCGTGCATGCTAGGCAAGCACTCTACCACTAGGCTAAACTCCCAGCCCTCTAGCACCATTTTTAAGAAGTTAAAGAATAATAATTTTTTGAAAAAAGCATGAAGACATGTACTCATTTGCATATAGGTAAACCACTATAATTTTCATATATGCACTTTTTACAGTCACTTACCATATGTGATGTAATGATGTCTATAAATATAAAAATTCAAATTCAGCCATAATACAGAATCAACAGAATCTTCAATGAAACATAATCATATTTTTGCATATTTTTGGTACATGCCACTTGGCACGAGATATGATTGGTAACAACTACTTAACATAATCCCTCAGGATCTGAACTCATAAGAATTTAAAGTCTATTTTAAAGGTTCAAAATTACGTTGAGTTTATGTTGCTTAAGGGAAGGCAGATTTTCATCAGACTACTGTTCTGCTCCAGAATTACTTTATTTTGTGTTCTTCCAAAGCTCTATTAAACCTTATGAAATTAACCTCTCTTGTTTCTCCAGCGGCAGTAAACAATTCCACAGAAACTCAATTTTCTTTCCATTCATAAAGGTGTGATGTCCCCCACTGAGTCCAAATACTTTGTCTAGTTTGTCCCCCCAGTAAGCTGATGACAGGTAAAGATTCTGCTACACTTGTCTGTTCCACACAACAAAAGCAGTTGTAGTTTTACGATTGCTCGCCTGGGTGGCTCTGTGAGTGAAGGGGAAAATAAAACTGTAGCTGAGTTAAGTAGTATTTTTGAATAGTATTGTAACCATGTCCACTCAGATGGTAATTTAATCTCTAGAATTTTAGACCTCCCACATGACAAATTGTCCCCTTTCAGTGGCACAATGGGGAGAAAAGTGCCAGAGACCAGCTGGCACTTTCTGTGACGGCATACTATCTACAAAAACTCTGGGGAAGCAGTGGGTCAGCTAGCACATATCAGAAGGACTTTCATTAGGATAGTATTTGAGCAGATGTAAGGGCATTTGTAATTAAATAGAGACCCAAAAATCTGTCACAAAGTTTGCAGTGACACATTCTCTCTGAAGACCTGGAAATTCATAGCTGAAATTAACTTTAAAACAAAAGAGTTTAGAGTCAAGGAGAATATTCCAGAAGGCCAAAAATTGCTAATATTATGAGATTAGAAATCTGAAGACAAAGCCTTTCTACAAAGCTCTGTGTGTGTGTGTCTGTGTGTGTGTGTCTGTGTGTGCATGGGTGTACACACACACACAAACGATGGTGCACACACTTTCAAAATGAAAGGAAATCTTCTCCAAATTAATAATATATAAGCCCCTGGAATAAAATGAGCTCTCCATATTTTATATCTAGATTTTAAAAGATAAAAAAGTAGGTGCTCCCTTAGAGATTTAGGATACTCTGTGATTTTTTTTTCCTGAAAAGTTAAATGGTAAAATTGTGAACACACCTATCTGAAAATATTTCAATTCATTTTCAGTGTGAAAGCTATGCACCTTTAAATGTTTATTCATTTAGAACCCTGTTTTAGTATGCCAAGGAGCCTCTGTGCTTCTCTGTCAGTGTTACCTTACAAAAATCTTGATTAAATATTTATACATTTCTTTAAATGCATATAGCTTGATCTCTTGAATGAGCATATATTCATTATTCTTTCACAATGAGCCACTAAGAAGGAATGATGTCTTTTATCTTTGTTCTGCATGTCTAACATGCTATGGATACTTAATAAATGTTTAATGACAGACATCCATGTGATAAATCAAGATTGTAATGAACAAAGAGGTTGAGACCTGAGTGGAGACTAGACAATTGTAGTCTATTTCTATCTGTCCCAAACAGGAAGTGTAGATCATCATAACAGTTGCCTGATTGTTTTCTCATGTGGGATCTTAAGAAATATAAGTAGGAAATAGAAATGTGCAGCTCTGTGACATCTTAATGTAGGTCACTCGATCTGCTGAATGTCTGATGCTGCTATACGAAGTTTATCTCAGATACCCAGGAAATAAACTGTGGAGTGAATACCTGCTCATGGTCCAGAAATCTTCATCTTCAATTATAAGATTAACCTCAAGAAAACATTTTCCTACATGGTTTTATATTTTACAATGCCCTTTTCCATGGTGAAGGCTTACCTCATAACCAAGTGCTATCTCTCGTAGTGTTCTTAGAAAACAAATTTTCACATTTGTAAAGCAGTTGATTTGACCATAAAATAAAGATACATTGTACTGCCACTAATATGTGAGCGATCCAAATTTTCTCCCAGAATCTAGCCTCCTGAAGCTAGCTGTTCTAAAACCATTACATACAAAGTGGCTGCACAGCATTTATCCTATTAAAGAATAGGATATTCTGGGCCCGGGAGTTTGGCCTAGTGGTAGAGTGCTTGCCTAGCATGCACAAAGACCTGGGTTCAATTCCTCGGTACCACATACATAGAAAAAAGCCGGAAATGGTGCTGAGGCTCAAATGGTAGAGCTTCTAGCCTTCACAAAGTCCAAGGATAGTGCTCAGGCCCTGAGCTCAAGCCCAGGACTGGCAAAAAAAAAAGAATAGGATATTCAATTTCCATATTCTCATTTCTTCTGGGGAACTTGCACGATCTTTCTCTTTCTTCATAGATGCTTACTTTAAGTTCTCACTTTTGTGGTTTCCAGTTCTTAGTGATTACTAACACCCATGAATAAATGGGCATATGTGTTCTTGGGGTAGATACTCAGAAGCAATATGATTGAATCATCGTTAAGTATATAGTCAAACTTTTAAGCAATTATCAGAATTCATCTAAAGTAGTCATAATATTTTATACTTCCACCAGTAATGTATGTGTATTCTAGTTCTTCCAGATTGTTTGAAAAACTTTATATGATAGTCGGAGTTTTTAGATATTTTCTTAGGTAATTCAAATTGGAATTTTTAAATGATTAAAAACTGAGTGACTAATTTTCTTATTTGCCCATTTAAGTTTTTTCTTAGTAAAGTGTCACTTCTGATCATTGGTGTACACTTTACATGATATTTCCTTATTATAGAGTAAATTAAGATGTTAATTTTCATTGAATTATATATCATGGATATATATATATTATGGATATATATTCTCTTTTTTTGTCAGTCCTGGAGCTTGAACTCAGGGCCTGAGCACTGTCCTTGGGCTTTCTCAAGGCTAGATGTCTGCCACTTGAGCCACAGCAGCACTTCCAGATTTTTCTATGTATGTAGTACCAAGGAATCAATCGAATCTTGGTCTTCATGCATGATAGGCAAGCACTCTACCACTAGGCCAAACTCCTGGCCCTTGGATATATATTCTTTATCAGAGAGGCACTTAGCAAAAGAATCCTTATTATCTGTGGATATCTCAGTCATTTCATTCTAGTAAGATGTTCTTTTCAGGAGAAGTATTTAATTTTACTGATTTGTTTTATGCTGCAATATTTTTTCATTTTTGTCAAGAATTAGTTGTCCTTAGGTATGTGTATGTGTTTCTGGACTCTCTGTTCTGTTATGAAATGTCATTTCATCTCTCTTTACCCCAATATATAATACTGTTATAATTATTGTAGCTTCATGAGTCCTGAAATCACACACTGTTAGTCATCCAACTGTTCTATTTCAAAATTGTTTTGGGCATTTTTGGGTTCTTTATATTTCTGTATACATGTCCATTTCTCTTTTTTGTACCTTTATTGGGGCTTGAGCTCAGGGCCTCGCATCCCCATTCATCAGTGGTGCTCTTGCTCCATGCCTCCAATTCTAGCTTTTACTGGTTGTTGGAACCAAGTCTCTCAGATGGCTTGGCTTTGAAGTAGAAGCTACAGCTCTTAGCTTCCTGAGTAACTAAGGATCTCAGGCATGAGCTTGTCAAATTTTGTCCAATTTAATGGAGTATTTCCATTTCTTATGCTACTGCAAATGATATATTGACATTGCTTGTGACTACTCTTTAGGCATAAAGATCATTTTTTTTTTCCTGTGGGTCTTGAATGAGGCCTGGGTGCTGTCTCTGAGCTCTTCAGTTCAAGGCTACCACCCTACCCTTGAGCCAAGCCCCACTTCCTGTTTTTTTAGAGGTTAATTGGAAATAGAGTCTCAGGTTCTTTTGTGCCCAGGATGGTTTTGAACATTGATCCTCAGATCTCAGCCTCCTGAGTACTACATTACAGGAGTGAGCCACCGTGCCTGGCTTAAGCTCAATTTTTATATTGATCTAATGTTCTGAAAATTTTCTAAATTTGCATATAGATTCTAGTAGCTTCTTTTTATTTTTCTTCATATACTTTTATTGTAATTAATAGAAGGGTTACATTATATTTGCCAGATAGAAGGTGCATTAATTCATATACATTGATACCCTTTTTCATGTCTTGGTCCCCATTTCCCTCCCTCCCACCCCCACCCCTCATCTTTCAGCCGTCTTCAGAGTTTATTCATGGATCTGGAGTCAGAAGTATTGAAAATGAACGTTTTTGACCTATTCCAGATTTTAAAAGAAAACTGTTCATTTATTGCCATAAAAACACTATTTTTTTTTTTTTGCCAATCCTGGGCTTGAGCTCACGGCCTAAGCACTGTCCATAGACTTTCTCAAGGCTAGAACACTACCACTTGAGCCAAAGCACCACTTCTGGCTTTTTTCTATGTATATGGTGTCAAGGAATCTAACCTGGGTCTTTGTGCCTGCTAGGCAAGCACTCTCCCACTAGGCCAAACTCCCGGCCCTAAAACCCTAATTTACATTAAATAAATGCAGGTGCCCTTTATCCTCTTGAAAAAAGTTCTCTTCTGGCCCTAAATCCATATGTTGTCAGTAATGGGCATGGAATTTTTTAGAATTTTGATCATTGTGTGTAAAGATGATTATATATTTATATGTAATACATATGCACATATATACAGACCTTTTATATGTAAATCTATATCTATGTATTTGCTTTTCAGTTGGTTCATATGGTGAATTATGCTGATATGTTTTGAAGCTAAAATAACCCTGCATTTCTAACATAAAACAATTATAATATATTGACTTTTTCATGTATTGATGAATTTTATTTGTAAAATATTGTTGTAAATGCAATCTCTATTCATGAGGGTGCTGGATATACTGTTTTGTCTTGTAATAACCTTGAATTGTTTTGGTAACAGATTATTATAATGAGTTAGGAAGAATTTCCTTCTCTTGAAGGAAGAGGATTTTAGCACAGGTATTTTGTAAATATTTCCTAAAGCTCATCAGTATAACCATTCATTCTGAAGCTTGACTTTCTGAGAAGATGTCTAATAACAAGATTAATTGCTTAAATAGATACAAAACTTTTCAAGCTAGCTAATTATTTTGTTTAGTACAGGGTTTGAACTCAGGTCTTTGTACTTGCTTAGCTATTTTTAATAATCTGACACTCCACCACTTAAGCCACTCACTTCTCTATCTCATCCTGTTGCTGGTTATTTTGGAGATAGACTCTCATAGACTTTTCTGCCCAGTCTGGCTCTTTTTTGAAAATTTAATTTTATTGTCAGAGGAATTACAGTTACATACATAAGGTAGTGGGTACATGTCTTCTTGAACATTGTTACCCCTCATCCCACATGGTTCTCCCACTTTCCCTCCCCAACCCCACCCCTAAATTGCAAAGTTCATATTGTCTTGTGAAAATTACTGCTGTACTGGTTCACCTTTTGCCCTTTGTCTCATCATCTTATTCTTCCCTTCCCTTTCTTAATTCAAATAAATGTATATACATTATATCAGGTACCAAAATCAGCTAGATGCTCTGAATCCTGAGTAGCTAGGATTATAAGCATGAGCTACTGGCACTATTTCTATCTGTTCTTGAGTAAACCTTTGCAGTTTGTATCTTTCAACAAAGTTTTCTATTTCTATAACACTGTGTGTGTGTGTGTGTGTGTGTGTGTGTGTGTGTGTGTGTGTGTGTGTGTGTATTTCTTTTCTTTTTTGTGCTAGACTTGGAACTTGAATTCACAGCCTGGGTACCTGTGCCTGCGTTTTTCCTGCTCAAGGATAACACTCTACCACTTTAGCCATAGCTCCACTTTCAGCTTTTTGATGAGTAATTGAAGATAAGAAGCTCACAGGGACTATTCTGCTTGTGCTGGCTTAAAGTCATGATCCTCAGAGCTCAGCCTCTTGAGTAACTAGGATTGCAGACATGAACAACCAGCACCCAGATTGGCCATACTTCTTAATTATCCTTTCCTTCTTAGGAATTGGTCATCACAACTTGATTTTTCATATGATTTATGCCTTCTCCGTTTTGTCACATATTTGTTTATCAACTCCTTTCAACTAGGGTACAGTCTCATTAACAAATATCTGATGTCTTTTTGTTTTCTGATTTATTAGTTTGTACTTTGATGAGCTAAAAGTTAATTTGCTTTGCACTAATATTTTAAGTGAAAGTTAACATAAACAGTTTGACATTCCTTCCTTTTAAAAATATTAACACTTAATGTTATAAAAATTTCCCTAAGTATGATTTCAGCCCTATCACACAAATTCTGAATTATGGTATTAGTCCAAATAGTTCCTGCTTTTTTATTTCTACAAAATCCCTAGTTTAATATTCACTTTGCAGTTTTTATGGGGAAATTTCCAGATATCCCTCTGTTACTAATTTCTAATTCACTGTCATTGTAATATCCCTTTGTTACTAATTTATAATTCACTTTCATTGTAATCAAATATTTTAATAATCTTAAATTTATTTTGAGTAATTTTATGTCATCAAATTTGGGGCCAGGAAAAGGCCCGAAGTGGTGGTGTGGATCAAATAGTAGAGCTCTAGCATTGAGAAAGCTCAAGGACAGTGCTCAGTCTGTGAGTTCAAGCCCATAGACTGGCAAAATATTGGTAAATATTGTTTGTATTCTTTGACAATAAAGTATCTTCTGAATATTTTGAATTAGTGACTGTATAAATGTCAATAAGAGCAAGTTTATTGATAGTTTTGTTCAAGCCTACTAGAAACGTGCTAATTTTCTTTTTATGTATGATTGTTGTTGGTTGTGGGGCTTGAACTTGTGGCCTGGGTGCTGTCCCTGAGCTTTTCAGATCTAGGCTAGTACTCTACCACTTTAAGCTCCACAGTTCAACTTCCAGTTTTCTGGTGGATAATTGGATTTAAGACTCATAGAATTTCCTTCCAGGGCTGAGTTTGAACCATAATCCTCAGGTCTCAGCCGCCTGAATAGCTAGGATTACAGGCCTGAGTCACCAGTGCCCACTGAAACTTGCTAATTTTCCAGGTATATGCTCAATCCATTTTTAAGAGGAGGATTATGAAATCACTAGCCATAAATGTACATATTTCTTCTTGCAATTTTATCAAATTTGTTCATTCACTGTAAAACTTTATTTAAAGGGACATATGTGACTGTCATTCTTTTGTTCTATTGACAACTTAAATCTTTTATTATTATTATTAAACACCTACTTTTTCTTCACTTACAGTCTTTTCTCTGAGATCTACTTTGTTTGACACTTGCCATATCATTTCAGTTTCCCTTGTATTGCTAGGAAGATTTACCTTTTTGTAGAAAGTGTACAGTTGGTTTTCCTTCCATAATTTTGGCCTTAATTAGGATAATTGGGTATTGAAACTTAATGTGATTATTGATATGAGTATGTATGAGTCTAACATCTTGCTATTTGTTTTCTATTTGATCCATTCTCACTTAATTCTCCCCTTTTCTGCATTTCTTTGAATCAATGGAATTTTTATAATACCTATACATCTCCCTCATTTGTTTATTGGTTATAACTCATTGAGAATTCTTTGAAGTCTATTTGGTTCCTTGTTTGAATTCAGGTGTTAGCATACCACACAGAAGCTACTATAATACATTTCTATTTTTCTTCTCTCATTCTTTGTGCTTTTTGTTTTTTAAACTTGTGTATGATATGTGTGTGTCGGGGGGGGGGTATGTCTGTATCTACATATCTGTGTCTGTATGTCCTAGGGCTTGAACTCAACTCAGCCACTGTCTCTGAGCATTGGTGCTCAAACTAGTGCTTTACCACTTTGAGTCACAGTGTTATTTCTGGCTTTTTGGTAGTGAGTTGGAGATAAGAGTCTCAAAGACTTTTCTGCTCAGGCTGGCTTTGAACTGTGATCCTTAGATCCCAGCCTCCTGAGTTGGTAGGATTGTAGTCGTAACCAACTCTCAATGAAATGATCTTTCTAATTTAATTAAATTATCTTTTTATTTATTTTGTTATTGTAAAGGTCATGTACAAACAAGTTAGTTTTATATGACAGATAAAGGATACATTCTTTCTGGACACTATCACCCCTTCCTTCACTCTCTCCAAGTTTTTCCATCCCACTCCCACCCACGAACTGTATAGTTCATATTCACATAGTGTCTAGTGAGGACTACTGCCGCTTTGTTCACCCTCTGTCTTCCATTTCTGTGCCCCCCCACAAAGTCAGATAAATGAACAAAAAAGAAAAAAAGAAAAAAATGAAAACAGCAACAGGGGGAAAAAAATCTCTGGTGTCCATTTATTTGAGTTCCTCTATTCATTTCTCAGTTTTTTTTCTTCTCTGCATGGTTCATCTTTAAGAATTCTCACTGTTATGTCTTTAAATTCACTGATCTTTTCTTCTAGCTCTATTTAGTGTGGTCTTATTATCTGCCCAGTATTGGGCCTTTTCTTGCATTTCTGATTTTCTTTCCGACTTTCAATTTGTAAGACATGAGGATTTCTCTAACCAGGCTGGGAATGTGATGCCCAGAGTGAAACTCTTTGAATCATTTCTTAGCAATCTTCATCTCCCTTAGCCCTGCTTCATTTCTCTCTCACATATCCCCATCTTCCAGTCCATACACTTTTTCCTGGGACTCTCTGAGTCACATTTTCTCTAAAATAGCCACAGCCTCTGTACTCTTACTCACAGCACAGCAGAGCACCTTCATGGTTCCGAATATAAGTGATACACAAAGCTTGGATAACAGGTGAGACAGTGCAGGCCCACTATGGGAGACAGCAATGCCCTGAGCCAGGAATCATGTGGCTCCAATTTCATCCAGTTCCTCTCATTCATTTACAAGATGTTAGTCAAGTTTCTAAGCACAGATTTGTTTTCCCCAATTGTGAATGCACTCTTAAAGTAGACCGGGGACCATACTGAATATAGAGACTATAGGTCAGCCCTATACTGAATCTCCCAGAAGGCTTTGCACAGTGGCCTGGTGATGGTAGGAAGAGAATAGAAGTCTCAGGACCCCCACCTGAGACCTCCAGTCACCACCAACCTTCGCAGTTCTAGCTTCTCCACTCTTTAGCTCCAGAGTCAGAAGAAATACCTTTCATGATCCCCTGGAATTCATCTTACATCCTGCCTTGAGGTGGCAAGTTATACTATTCCATTTCTCCAAGGAAAAGTCCTCACTCCGCTCCAGGATGTGGCCACCATTCCTGACAAAAAATTCCTCTGTTCACCAGTAAGACTTCTCCATGTCAGCCTTATCTTCCACAGGTCATCTTGGAAGCACCAATATCTACACAGCTCATGTGCACCAGGCTCATTTTGTGGCTTCTTCATATGTTTTTGAACAAGAAAAGAACATGCCAGGCCAGCACACTCTTCTTTTTTTTGCTTTTCTCATATATTTTTATTGTAATTAATAGAAGGGTTACATTATATTGACCAGATAGAAGGTGTAATACTTCACACCCTTTCTCATGTCTTGGTCCCCATTTCCTTCCCCCAACTCCCATCCCTCATTTTGTTTTCCCCCCCTTCCCGATCCAATTTCAAATAACCAAATATGCATATATATAATATATCAGATAACAAGATGAAATACTGTAACAATATGAGATAGCCAAGGGACAGCAAAAGAGATGAGAGATAACATAGTACATTAAGGACAACAATCACTCATTATATGGCTTTTGTTTCTATATCCTGGAGGTCCTTTCATTTAGCATCATACTATATGGCCTTATGTATCTAGGTTTTGTTCTATTGTAAATCTCTGCTAGGAGAGCCCAAGGTTTCTACTGATTATGACAAATGAGGGAAACCATTGAGCCTATGTTTCTTTGAGTCTGGCTTACTTCACTTAATATGATTTTTTCTAAGTCTTTCCCTTTCCTTTCAAATGGGGCGATGTCGTTCTTTCTGACAGCAGCATAGAATTCCATTGTGTATAAATACCACATCTTGTTGATCCACTCATCAACTGAGGGGCATCTAGGTTGGTTCCATATCTTTGCTATGGTAAATAGTGTCAGCATACTCTTCTATGTAGTATACTCTCCTGATTTCTTATAAGTCCTTGGGCAAAATGATGGACACGTTTCAGGTAGATGTATGAGTATTTTCACAGATAGGATAACACAGTTTTGACTTACTTGTCAGTCATGTCAATGACTCATGTCTGCACGTAACACAAGAAGACTTAACATCTCAGATTTAGGTTCTTCACAGGATCCAAGAAAAGTGGATAGGTATTTGCCTGACATTGGTGTTTCCAGAACTGAGACTGATTGTGCCTAACAGTTTCTGACAGTGCCCCACAAGTGACAGATTTGCAGTTTCAATGTTTCAATGAATATATTTACCAAATATATATCATCATTTGATATCAGTGGATTTCTCAAATGAAAAATGGGGCTAAGTACCAATGGCTCATGCCCATAATCCTACTCAAGAGGCTGAGATTTTAGGATTGCAGTTCCAAGCCATCCTAAGCAGGAAAGTCTATGATATTCTTATCTCCAGCAAAAAGCCATAAGTAGAGCTAAGGCTCAAGTGCTACAGTGTTTTAACATTAAGGAACAACAATCAGGTCCTAATCCATGCCCCAGTATTGACACAAATTGTGCACACACACGAGTGCATGCACATGCGTATGCACACACACAAAAAAATAAAATAAGAAGTAGAATAACTTTAAAAGCTTGTAATGTGGGAGCTACAGTGAAAGAAATTAATCAATTTGCCCAAAGTGGCATGGCTTTCTAAGTAACAGGCAGTGAACTCATGGTGCAGCCCCAGGTGAAAGGGTGCCAGATTCCCAGGGAGCTCTGATGTCAGCAAAAGAAAGCCATCCATCCACCCAGCTCAGCACACCATCTGTGACTTTGGAGGGCAATTCTGATGGGGTGTAAAGCTGAGAGCATAGGCAGAGACAAGACACATACAGAGATTCTTTGAAGAATAAAAGCCCTTCCTAAAGAAGTAATAGACTGCCAAATTCAAGGCCAAACAGCCCAAATCAAATGATCACCTCTCCGCCTAGAAATCGAGATTGATGTACATTAATTCCAGTTCAAGGTAAAGGTGCAG
Organism: Megascapheus bottae; assembly: GCF_031878675.1. NCBI lineage: Eukaryota > Metazoa > Chordata > Mammalia > Rodentia > Geomyidae > Megascapheus > Megascapheus bottae. The sequence continues at coordinate 17,356,046 of NC_143514.1, forward strand.
ATCTGGGATACAAAAGGCAAGGAAACAGCCTTGGAATAGAGTCCCAAGCAAGAGGCTGGAAATAAAATCTTAAACCACATTCAGCCATGCAACAGAAAAGCATTGAATGCTGAGGTAATGTCAGGACCATGAGAAAAATACCTGGGGGTGAAAGGGCCATGGGACAGGATCATACACAGGTCAGGACAGGCTAGAGACAGAGAGGCTGGTCTAGCAAAGGAGAGGGTAGCCACACAGCCTTAGATCCCCAGAGCCACCCCCAAAGCATCTGCTCCTCTCTGCACTGTCGTCCAGGATATAGAGTCAGTCTGCTTGCTTTCCGGCAAGGTCCTGACACTAATCAATGATGACCAGACCGACCCCCACATGCAACACAGGGCATTCTATCTAGAAGATTCACTGTCAGCCTCACATCTCCTTCTCTGTCATAAAGCTCTTGTGTTTACCAGTGCATTAAATATAACCCTGCAATAGAAAATCCTCATTTTCATGCTTGAAATACATTATCTAAGTGCATATCTATTTGACTTTTACTACATGCCTTTCATTTCTCTAAGTGAGGTAATTGACCTTTACTTTGCTACCCTGTGGATTAGAAAGCAACACCACACTCTGCATTTGATATTTCCAGGCCTGTAAGACAGGCGATTTCCATTTGATTTTGTTGAAGGACTGCTCTTCGGGCAGGCCCTCCAGTGAAGGAAAACCTCAAAGCCCAGGAATGTATTGTGGTTATGATGGTCACCATCATATGGCTTTTATTAGGAAAGAAAAGCACAGGTCACTTCTTTTCCATGGCCCATCTCCATGGAATTCTAAAGATCATGGATCTCTTCAACTTCCAGGACTTTCTATACATTCTATTATACACTAAAATGGCATTCTCTGTCTCCCTATCTCTCTGTTTCTGTCTCTGTTATATTCTCCCTCCCTCTTCCTCCCCCCCTCTCTCTTTCTTCTCTCTGGATCTAGGATCAAGAGCATCCTTCAGCTTTGGTTCAAGTACCTGAATACTTAAAACTATATCCAAATACGTCAAATAGTTTGTGAGAGAGAAATCTATGAGTAGGATCAGAAAATCCTAGGCTGCCATCCAGCTGTGCCAGGAAATGTTGCACGTGATAATTAATAAACTAGAACTCTATGGGTCAGGAGTTTGGAGCTTAAATTAATGAAGAAAAGAATGGATAGATTTGGGAAAGATGAGGAAGAATGGTGAAAAGGATGACATTAATCTTCGTGCATTGTACCCAAATGTTGAATTGAAAAACCCCTTTGAACAACTGCTTAAAGGTAATTAAGAAAATTTAAAGACAGGATTATGTCTAGGATGTTGCTGTGCTCATTTCCAGTGCACCAGTTTTGTTTTCAAATGCTTCAAAAGTAATGTTTTCTTATTCATCTGAGTTTACGAGGTAGATGCTATTATTATCCAGTTTTACAGATTAGGAAAGAGATCCATAAAAATGAAGTCGACTGTCCAAATTTCACCCGCTTGAAAGCGGCGGTTACAGAACTTAATTTGAAGTATGTCAAACTCAGGAGATAGAACACTTCAACACATATTTGCCTCCTAATACTTTTGGACACGTTGTGAGTATAATGAGGGCATTTCCCTAACTAGCACCTTATTTCTGGAGGCATTCTTAGCCTTGCTTGGTCAGTAGCATCTGCAAGCACAGGAATATTTTCCCCCACTTCTCTCTCCTCCAGAGCCATTCAGGACTCAGTGTAGAGTTACATAAAGAAACTTCCTGCTCCCCACATGCACACAAAAGGTCCACAGATATAATGAGAGCTGGGAACAGGTGTAATGAGAGTTGAATTCAACAGTGCCATCCAATAATGATTGTCAAAACTTTTAACCTAATTTCTCCTGGACATTCATTGTGTCCTTCCTGTGGCCTACCTTGAAGTCAACTAATGCTTCTCTGGCTCCTTCCCTTCTGTCCTAAATATACTTGCATACCCAAAGTTGTCGGTACAAATAGTAGATTTGGCAAATAGGCTCATAAAGCACTGTGAGAGAATGAGGAGGAAACAGAGCAGGACAGGCAGTGGATAGAGATGCTGATCTCGAAACTTCCTCCCTAAGGGACTAGGAAAGTAGAGTATTTATCTCAGACATCTCTCCCTCACCACTGAGGGTTGCTCCCAGGAAGTTGGTTCACTCCTAGCTCATCCAATGTTGTAGCCAAGTTCAGAGACCATGGAGGTGAGAGACAGGAAGCTTGCTGTAAGGGAATCCATCACAGTGCTCTTTAGCAGGGGCATGGCAAATCAAGGAACAGTTGTGGTTTTGCTACATTATCTTATCTTTTCATGGGCAAAACCTTATTCCTTTCTCATTCTCTTCCATCAAGAAATATTGTACAATCCATTAGAGCCAGAGTGAAAGTATTTGGCAATTTTTTTGTCAAGCCTAATCGCTAATTTTTATACATTTGCAGGAAAAGATCTTATCTTAATTTAATTTTTCTAATGGGAGAGAGGAGGCAGAAAGTATGCGTGAAAAGCTGGATGATTAGGATTCTATACTAAAATAAAAATTTTAAAAGCTCTCTTTGGCCAAATTGTTTTTATGTTTGTCTTTATTTGGAAAATAAGGGCACCAATCTATGCCTGACTACCTCTCCCAGAGTTACTGTATTAAAGAAATTAAATGCCATTAAGAAAAATGTAAAATGGATTCAGCAGTTCCACCTAATTTATTGCTATTGTTGCCATTTCTATTTTGTACCGAAATCCTACAATTCCACTGTATGGAATGGAATTAGATCATTTTTTTTGTAATTGTTCATTACAAGTATCTGTACACCAGACACCAGCTTGATAAAATAAAAAAGTAAATAAATCCCATCGTTTGCTAAAAATAAAGTTCATGTTAGCTTCCAAAAAGGAAAAAAGGTGAAAGAAAGAAAAAATTGGCTCAACACTAGCACAGGATTATTAGGAAAATACCTGCAGAGAGAAGCCTCTGGCCAAAGCTAGAGACCTGAAGTGTTTACAGTGAATTGACTCGTTAGAGTGGCTCAAAAGTAGGTAGTGGTGGGACAAATGGTGGGGGGGAAAGGTCACAGCTGAAGGGAGGGAGAGATGGAACCAAGCCTAAATATCTGCTCAAGATCCATACTGAAAGCAAATTTTTGTCTGATGCTTGCTGCCTGAATATATCTGGTCTGGGAGAGAAGATAAAGTGAGCAAAATAATGAATCAAAGAACTTTTCTGGGGCCCCAAGATACAAAAATCTGACTATTTATACCTAATCATTCATTTCATAAAAAGAAAGAAGAGAGAAAGAGAAGGGGATGGAGGAGAGGAGAGACAAAGAGAGGGGAGAAGAGAGGAAGCAGAAGTAACAGAGATTACAGTGGAAGTGCATGTCACTCTACTCTAAACTTGTTTGCCTATTCTAATGTCAAACTTTGAGTGACAACATTTTTCCAGTTACCAATAGTAAACCTTTTGTAGAAAATAATTCTGGTTATCCCAGCATATCTTTCCAAATCAGGTCCTCAGTTCCATGTAAGTACTACTTTGGAGTCATCTGTCCAGTGTAGTTCAGTCAGATGGAGAGATGGTAGAGAGTCATGGACACGTATCTTGATGTAGTCTGCATTCTATTTAGTTGTGTTATAAGCAATGGAAACTCAATTCTAATTCATTTAAACAAAGTATAGACAATTCCTGTGGCTATGTGAAGTCATTAGGATATGGTTTTTGCTTCTTGGTTTTGCTCTCTTTTGCCTTGGTTTACCTAAGTTAGGATTTCTTATACTCTAACCAACCCGGATCATTTCTAGGTATACCTTTATTAGCTTACCACTTTAAAAATAAAAGAAAGAAAAAAAACTTCTATTCCTCATGACCTCAGCAAAGGTTCATATGAACTTCACAAGAACTGAGACATATTCTTTTCTTCTTTTTCTTAAATACTATAATTTGAACTCAGAATTTCATACTTGCTGTTGCAGGATCTACTGCTTGAGTCATGCACCCAGCCCTTCTGCTCTAGTTATTTTTGAGATAGGGTGCTACTTTTTCCAGCAGTTGTCCTGTAACTTCGATCCTCAGGCTAAGATCATATCTTAGCTTCCCACCAACTGGGACAATAAGTGTGTACCACATTCCAAGCTACTGATCGATGTGGGTCATGGGATCAAATTGGCCTTGAACTACCTCTTGTTCTCAGCCTCCTGAGTAGCTAAAATGACAAATGTGAGCTACTGTGCCTGGTTCATATCGCATTCTTGAACCAATCATTTGCTTGGGAGAATAGAATGGATTGAATAGCTAAGTATGGCTTTTCTAATGACTTCAATATCTAGAAGCCGAAATCTTCTAACATCAGAGCTATTTGTCATGAGAATGGGGAAGGATAGATCAAAAACAAGATGTTACCAAAAATATGTTGTGTTCACCCACAATTTAGATACTGTTGTAAAATTGGATTGTTCAAGTAGAAATGTCAAATATAAGCTAAACCTTCACCATTTCAAAGAAATTTAACCCAGAAAGTGGGTTTACTTGATTGTGTCTGTGCCATCTTTTCATGACTATAACAAAGTATCAAGGAAAATAACATCTAAAGAGAAAAGGCTTACTTGTGATATTTTACTCCAAAATTAATAGTTTTAGGCAATTTATTGTTTTGGGCTGAAACTACAGCATATCATGATGGAGGAGCAAAATCTCTCATCTCCTAACTGAGAGCAAAAAAAAAAAAAAAAAGACAGAAAGAAGGACCAAGCTCCTATTTTCCCCTTAGACCCAAGTTTCTAGGTTCCACTCCCTCTTAATATCGCCACCTTGAGGACCAAGATCATAACACAAAGATCTCTTGGGAACCTTCACAATTCAAACCTTACCCAAAGTAAATGAAGTAACAGTAATGATTACAACCAGATCTCTTGATCATATATATCTTGACTTTAAACCATAACCTTGATGCATGTTCAATTAAGTTTTTCTTTTCATTGAGATACTCTCAATGAAAGAAGGTGTTGACCTTCTACTTTGAACTTTTGGCTATACCGGTAGAAAAACTGCCTGCATAAGTTTAGAATGTCAGTAGGATTAAAAAGTCCAGGGGCCTTTTTCGGAGGAGATTTTCCTAGAGGTGTTGTATCTCTTCTATCAATTTGCAACTCATTGCTGTTCTATTTTTAGCCTTTTCTGTTTCTTCTCTTTAGAGCCTTTGTTTTCTGCTCTGAAGTGCCACCATCTGGGTCATTGGTCAGGGCAACTAAAATCAGGTTCCTTTGGTGAATCCATATTTTTCACTTACTTTTCAACCACTCTCAACTTTTTATGTTTTTTTTCTGTTCTTATTTTTATTTTATTTTTGTTTTTGCCTTTAAAACTTCAACTTTCCAAGGTGTGTTAACTAAAGTAGGCCACCACATAAGAGGAGAAGAAAACAAAAGACTTTGCAAGTTGTATTCCCCTCTTTTGGACATTATTTTATTTCACAGAAAGGAGAATTAGAAGAAAAAGCTATTTCCCCCAATTCTCCCTTCCACCCATGAAAATCTAATTCAATTCCCTTTCATATTTTGTAGTGAAGACTGAGAGGACAAAATAAAGTTTCTGTGGATAGTTTTGGGGGTTTTTGTTTGTTTGTTTTACAGATGCAAAACATTTCAGGCTTCCTACTCAGGCAACTATTTGTTAAGCTTGCACTACTCTTTTTTCATATGATCATTTGAAGAAACAAGTCGTGTGTGTGTGTGTGTGTGTGTGCGTGCGTGCGCACGCACGCACGCACGTGCACCTGCTACTACTGGTATTTGAATTTAGAACCTGTCCCTGTCACTTGGGATTTCACAAAAGGCTAGTGTTCTACCACTTTAGCTACATTTCTACTTTTGGCTTTTGCTGGTTAATTGGAGGTAAGATTCTCACAGTTTCCAGCCATGACTGGCATTGAATCACAATCCTCAGATCTCAGCCTTATTGCATAGCTGAGATTAGAGGAGTAAGCCACTGTCATTCGGCCTATGCCATTTTTAAGTATCCAAGTACAAATATTTAAGAACTATCCAAAGTTTAGCTACTTCTATTTACTCAGTAAACTGAGATCTGAGGATGGAGCTTCAAAGCCACCCTGAGCAGACAAATCCATGAGATTTTTTTATCCCCAATTAACCAACAAAAAGCCAAAAATTGGAGCTTTAGCTTAAGTGATAGAGTGCCAGCATTGGGGGGGTGGGGAAGTAAAAGCATAAGGCTCTCAAGCCCTATTACTCACCCCCATTCACTACACATACACACACACACACACACACACACACACACACACACACACACACACACACATAGAGCTCTAATATACCACACATGAAAGTAGTGATTGAGCCATGTATTTTTGTTTGTTTGTTTTTGTTTTTATACTTTGGTTATTTTTTATTATTATTATTATTTTTATTGTAATTAATAAAAGGGTTACATGATATTTGCCAGATAGAAGGTACATTAATTCACATACATTGATACCCTTTCACATGTCTTGGTACCCATTACCCTCCCCCCCACCCCCCCACCCGTATTGATTTTCCCCCTTCCCTGTCAAACTTCAAATAACCAAATACAAATAAATTCAATATATCAGATAACAAAGTGAGATACTGTAACAATATGAGATACCCAAGGGACAGCAAAGGAGATGAGAGATAACATAGTACATTAGGGACAACAATCATTCCTTATATGGCTTTTGTTTCAATATCCTGGAGGTCCTTTCAATTAGCTTCATACTATATGGCCTTATGTATCAAGGTTTTGCTCTATTGCAGATCTCTGCTAGTAGAGCCCAAGGTTTCTACTGATTATGACAAATGAGGGAAACCATTGAGCCTAAGTTCCTTTTGAGCCTAAGTTCCTTTGAGTCTGGCTTACTTCACTTAATATGATTTTTTCTAAGTCTTTCCATTTCCTAACAAATGGGTGGATGTCGTTTTTTCTGACAGCAGCATAGAATTCCATTGTGTACAAATACTACAACTTGTTGATCCACTCATCAACTGAGGGACATCTAGGTTGGTTCCATATCTTTGCTATGGTGAATAGTGCAATGAACATTGTTGTGCTAGTGGATTTAGTATGCCCTTGTTTCTGGATGGTTGGGTAAATGCCAAGTAGTGGAATTGCTGGGTCATAGGGGAGTTCTATGTTCAGCCTTTTGAGGCACTGCCACACTGCTTTCCATAGTGGTTGAACGAGTTTGCACTCCCACCAACAGTGTAGTAGTGATCCCTCCTGGCCACATTCCCTCCAGCATCTGTTATTATTAGTTTTCCTGATCCTGGCCATTCTAACTGGAGTGAGGTGGAATCTTAGAGTTGTTTTGATTTGTGAGCCATGTATTTTTATGGAATATGTTTAATAAACATTAAGTAATGACGTTGCCACAAACTTGATTTGATGGAATATCTTTGGGACAGTAAAAAGTGCTTGGAGAAAACTGTAAGTAATCATTGTAATTTGTTTTCTTCATCTATTTATTTATCTAGTACTGATAAATGTCAGGTCTTTGTTCTTACTAGGAACATGTATTTGCAAGTTAAATTATATCATCAGTCCTTTTTGTGCTAGCTTTCAGGGAAAAAAAAGCCAAATGAGAGTACAAGGCCCTTAGTTCAAGCCCTTTGAATTCTTGATCTCATGTTTTCTAAGCAGGTACTCTCCCACTTGAGTCAAGCCTCTCGCTCTTTCATTTTTAGTTTGTTTAGTCTCCTGTTTTTACCTGGATTAGGCCTCCTCAGATTCATCATCTCATATATTTGATAGAATTTGATCAGTACAGTATATTTTATATAATTTACGAACAGTGTAGATTATAATTTATGGGTATAGCCAGAATCCAAGCACCAGTTCTGTTTAGGACAAACATTTCTAAACAGAATTTCTAGTGAAAAAAAATGCTTGCGTAAGAAATACCCTATATTTAATATTAGTGTTTAGTAAGATGCTCACATGCTGATGAGATCAGCTGTGCTTCCCAAACTACCACACACACATATCAACTGGAGATCCTGTTAACATGCCGATTCTGATGCATGATCTCTCATGTTGTTGAAAATCTCTGTTTTAAATAACACCTTGGGTTACAGGGGGTGAGGCATTATACAATTAATTAGTTAGCGCTGCAAAGAAAATGGATGGTGTCACATTTCTAGAAGCATTTGTATGCCTAGTGCTAGCCCAAGGAAGATAGGTATGCACTAGGAACTGGTCTCCATCTGGTAGTGCCTAAAAAGTCCTTTCAATGGACTTTGGAGAGGGAGCTGATGCTTAATTCATGGAGATAAATATGTCATTAATATTAATAAATCAATATGTGCTCAAATTATTGAAAACCATAAGGTCTTCCTCTGGGTAGAAGAGTCCTAAGGCTAAAACTTCATTCACTTCCTAGTTTATTCTCTTTCCACAAAAGTAGCCAAAACTCTGACCCATACATTGGTACACCTGGTCTCCCTTCCTGTTTTGCTTCTCAAAGAGCCAGGTTTTTCCTACGCTCAGTACCCTTGTTTGAAACATTACTAATAGACTATACAGACCTCTAGCTGGCAGGAAATTCTGGCGGATAACATGCTTCCTAGAATAGATATATTAAGTTATAAAATAAAATCCAAGCAGACTGCATGAGTTTTTCATACCTGGCAGGTGGCAAAGAACTAAATGTTGGATAGATATATATATATATGCAAGATTAAATTGACTCACGACAGCTGGTCACTAAAATACAGGAAGTGCAGACCTGGTTGAAAGCAAGAACACATTGATGTTCATTAGGTATGCATCATAGAACAGATCTCATTTCCAAAAAGAAGGCTATCTTAGAAAAATCTCACATTTGGACAGTATCTATCTGTCTACAGTTTGTCACTCACCTGTAAGCAGATCTGTAAGATACATGCAAGTCAATTAGTCCCATATTCCATGTCTCAGTATGAGTTCTTTGTGTGTAAATAGCACTCCAGGATATCAGACATTTGAGTTGATTTGATTTTTCTTTTCTGCACCACTACTGGTTCTGAAACTCAGCACTGGGGCACTATCCTTGAGTTTTCTTGCTCAAGACTGATGCCATAGTTCTGCTTCCAGATTTTTGGTGGTTACCTGGAGATAATAGTCTGTGAGACTATTCTTTCCCTGCCTGGCTCTGTACTGTGATCTTCAGATCTCAGCCTTCTAAATAGCTTGGATTGAAAGTGTCAGACATTAGCTACAGCTAGATATTTGGCTTTAGCAAAAGCCTTTTTGGTTCTCCCGCAGTGCAGTTCCTCTCCTAGCTTCTGTGACAACAGATGTGAGAGCTCAAAGGCCATGGGACGTATAATGAATCTGTCAGAGACAAGTGGAATATCACAGAACTCTGCCCTGACCCCATCATAAGGCTGGAGGTCAAAACCCCAGGAATGAGAACAATTTCCCATCCCTGTGAAATCTATTCATTTTCATTGGAAGAAAAGGCACTCTGGCAAGGGCTCTAAATAAAGGATTTTAGCTTCTGACTGAAATGGGAGTGATGAAAATAAACCAACCTGTGGAAAATGAAAACAAACTAATTCCAAATAATGAGATTTCGGCAGTCACTTCCAGTGCTTGAGCCCAAACACAGCACTGTCAAAATGAATGAGGAAGGTCAGCCCACAGCCAGCTTTACATCAACAGATTTTGCTGCTTGGGGAAGTCAGAGTTTTAGCAACCAGACAGGATAGTCAAATTTGCATGAAGAACTGAAGCTGAAAGACACACTTTCCAGAATAATTATGTTACACAAATGTTGTGGTTTTGTTCTCTCCTCCATTGAGCTACATTCATTGCCTGGACCTTTTAGGATTGTTTTGTGATAAACCTGGTAAATTCTTAGTCATGTGGAAAGTTCTCTGGAGTTTAAATTAAATTGGGTTGACTGAATTTCACAAATTTTATAGAATTCCCTTTGCACAATAAGAAAAACTGATAATAATGGCCTGTAGAAGTGCTAGGCATCCATCACAGAGTGCTTGACATAGTACAATACTTATTAACTCTCATTATTAGTCCACTAACATACTGGATATAGTATTACAAGCACAAGAGTCCTATCTTCAGGGAGTGTACATGTTTGCTATGCATTGGTTTACTCATCAGATGCATTTGGAGAACCTATTATGTGTCAAGCACTTTGACATATGCTGGGATGTTATCATAAATAAGGTAGACGTAATGGCCACATCCTAGCCTCTGATGATCCAATGAGGATGACAAGAGAATAATAAAACACAACCTGCATCTGTAGCAGAGGTGACAGGGACTGCATTATGCCAATAGCCTGGCCAGATTTCTTAGAATATAAGGAAAGCATTCAGGTAGCTGATCATCACATTAGAAGATAGGTAGGTAGATAGATAGATAGATAGATAGATAGATAGATAGATAGATAGATAGATAGATGTGGATGGATAGATAGATAGATAGATAGATAGATAGATAGATAGATAGGCACTGAAATGGCCAAGTTATCCTCTAACAGAAGTAACTATCCAGAGTTTTTTTTGCCAGTTCTGGGCTTGAGCTCAGGGCCTGAGCACTGTCCTTGGACTTTCTCAAGACTAGAGCTCTATCACTTGAGCCTCAGCACCACTTCCAGCTTTTTTTCTATGTATATGGTAGCAAGGAATCGAAACCAGGTTTTCGTGAATTCTAGGCAAGCACTCTACCAATAGGCCAACCTCCTGGCCCCTATCCAGACTTTTTTAAAAAGCAAGTGAAATGCCGGAAAATTAACATATAAGATTAGCTGAAAGCAATACTGAAGGAGTAACAGTAGAGTGACAAGTTACACAAGTCACCAGGAGAAAGGACAAGCAGTAACACACAAATGGATTTATAAAACATCTCACACAGCTGGGACTTTCTCCTTGGAAAAATAGAAAATCTTGGGTCAGCTGTGTTGAGATTACATAAAAAGGAATGTGACAGGAACTCTTAATTTTGTTTAGAAACTCTTGGACTATTAAGGAAATGATCATTCTTCAAACTGTGTACATTTCAGAGATCACCAAGGAATGGAGCTCTTCACATTTCATGAGCAACGGAATAGGGCAGGATAGAAAGGAAGGAGACAGACCCATTTGTGACAAAATAGGTAGAAGGTGACACAATTTACTGAAATATCCTGAGACAGGAAGCACAAAAGGAGAAGCAGGTGAGGAGTTGGAGGAGAGAGAGGAAACCAAGAGTTCAATTTTGGGAATACGGAACTGGATGTGTCAAGGAGGCATTTTGATAGATAAATCTGAAGTACAGGAATGATTTCTGTAATAGAGACATAGGTACAGGTCCTAGTAATAAATTCATCAGATATTTTTACATAGTAATAATAGACAAAGCAGGTTTTATAGATCTTTACTATGTAACCGAATCTCTGAATCTCTTTACATGTTGGAAGTTCTTTTGCTGTAGAAGTCCATGAATAAATGGATATCCTCTACACCATAAAGTAGAAGATCGTCATAGATGGAATTTGAAAATTTAAAGCACAAAAATCCTTAAGCAGCAATGAACAAAACCAGGCACACAGGAGTAATTAAATGAAAAAGAAAAGCAAAGCGCAGGATCTATGTGGATTGTAAGAAAAGGTTACAAGATTGAGTTGAATGAATTTGAATGAACGGATGAAAAAAGGAACCATTCACTGGATCCGAGAAAAGCAATACTAAACAGCTCCCTGGTTATTTCTTTTTCCCCCTCCTTTGTGTTATTCAGAGAGTTATTTTTCTCAGATAATACAGTTGCTTCAGGATGGAAATTGCCTGTAATTCCATGGGTGACTACAAGTCTGAAAGTGTTAACAGTTCCAAGAAATATCATCCAATTTGCAATTAATTGCTTGCATCCGTGGTCTTCACACCAGAAACCAGAATATTCTTTGGGGTCATACTGTTCATTTCCTCATTTGGAAGATTCAACACCAGAGAGGGTGCTAAATCAATAGAAACTGCTGCTTCTATCACTTAGCCTTCAAATATCCTCCATACGTATATAAAACACCCATAAATAAAGGTGCTAATGCTTGGAAGAAGGAATATCCTTTAATAAACCAACCAGCACAAGTAACTGTCTGCTTAAAAGACCTGGCTCATAATTAAACACTGTTTATTTAACTGCATTATTTTTTTCTCCCATCCCTTTTAAAAGATTGTGAAAATGTTAATTTACCAAGGTGCTATTTATGGGTCTAAGTTAAATAGGTATTGTTTTAATGGTAGTTCTCTAGCTTATTATAATTCACAAAATACACAGATGGCCAAGTGTAAAAATTACAAAGTAGAGTGGACCCATAAATTGCTGAACTATACCACCTCCTTATTAAATCCAAGAGCTCTCAACTGTAGTCTTAGCCATTCCTTTTTCTCCTTGTCAGCATTCCAGTTTGCATAAGAAGAACTTGGCCCTTGCTATACTGACATTATAGACCACCAACTATTAAATTTGTTTCATTTTCCTAAGTATTATGTTACTTTTCCCAACTCATGACATCTACCCCTAAAGAAAAGGAAAAACTTAAAAACAGCACCAGTATTTTTTTGTTCTTTTATGAAACTCGAATTTCCATATTTTTGCCCTAATGCTTGGAAAAAATAGACTCATTTTCTCCAGTTCCAATACACACACACACACACACACACACACACACACACACACACACACACACCACATGCAATTTCAGGTTGTGACTCAAGTATATATTTGCACTGTCTGACCTGGCATAGGTTTCCAGATTTCCCTTGCATGGGCACATATTTTCTCACATGCTGTACCCTGACCCCTGGCCCTGATCATTCTGGTATCTTAGGTCGCCTTTGCAATTTTGTCATCAAAGACTTTGAATGTGGGAATGCATGATTTTGGAAATTGCATATCCTATTGTTACCTCTCATATATCACAGCTTTATCCATAGACAGCAAAGGCAAAGCCTCTATTAATGACTTTAAGGCCCTGCCACCCATAGGATTCTTATTTGCTAGGATTCTAATCATCTTTTCTTAGAGTCATTTGGTCTTTGTGATTGCCTTATTTGCCAGGAGTGGGAAATCAAAAGATTACCGTCTCACTTCTGCTTGGGTCAGTTGTAGATCCTTATGAAAACACTTTTCTGACCTGAGGAAATGTCGCTTTAGAGTCCAGAAAGAGAACACCTGATTATAACTTGCCAAGTTTACAGAAGAAGACTGAACAGCAAATTGTTTTAATGGTTATCTATCCTTGAAATAAATAAATAAATAAATAAATAAATAGAAGAAATGTCCAAATGTTTTGAAGGGGGAAAAACACTGCAGTTCTCTTTAGAAAATGAAGTCACATTGTCATAGATTTAACACCATCACTGTAGAAAACTTCTCAGCTGGTGATAATGTTTAGGGTGCCTGTAGAAGCACAAGTGTCAGAGAAGGGCTTCAGGATCGTGTAAGCTGATATTAAATTCCCTTGAAGTATAGTGTACTGGGGAAGCTGGTCCTGCCTCCAACATGGCAAGGAGAATTGTGCAGTTCTGGGACTCCTCCTTGCACAAGAAGCTCCTTTCCCTGTTCTTTTGCTTTCAGGTAAACCTGCTCTGTCTGCCTTAAACACTTTTCTGGCCTTACTTCCTTAATGGGGAGAGTAAAGGAACATAGTAATCCCCAAAATACATTTCCTGAAGACCATCCTCAGGGCTGAGTCTGGAAGTCAACACTTCTTCGTGATAAATACCAAAACATGACTTTATTGAAAAGCCACAACCCCCCTGAGCTAGGCCAGGAAGTAAATATAACTGACAGTGATCGCTTTGTCTTTCCTCTACTTAGGTGCAAGTGCAATCTCCATGCCACTGTGTGTGTGTATGACAACAGCAAGCTGACATGTGAGTGTGAGCACAACACTACAGGTCCAGACTGTGGGAAATGCAAGAAGAATTATCAGGGCCGGCCTTGGAGTCCAGGCTCCTATCTCCCAATCCCCAAAGGCACTGCAAATACCTGTGAGTAGCTTTGCTTCTTTACGCCATATTCCATGCATGATGGTCTTGCAGTTCCTCACTCTCATGAGCAATTGTGATTTTATTACTCGTTCTGGTTGTTCTGTTCTACACAAAGCAGAGTTGAAGTTTTAGTCCTGATGTTACCACTCCAAAGCACGTTTTGGCATTCTGCTTGCCTGTTCAATTCTAGCCTTCCTGTAAAATGTAGTGGAAAGGTGATTTGCAAAAAAACACAGAAGGGGGCCGGGAGTTTGGCCTAGTGGTAGAGTGCTTGCCTAGCACACACGAATACCCAGGTTCAATTCCTCGGTACCACATACATAGAAAAAAGCCAGAAGTGGTGCTGAGGCTCAAGTGGTAGAGCTCTAGCCTTGAGAAAGTCCAAGGACAGTGCTCAGGCCCTGAGCCCAAGCCCAAGACTGGTAACACACACACACACACACACACACACACACACACACACACACACACACACACAGAAATAGGTTTTATCCTCCCCCCAGCCAAGAGGATGAATCAGGGTGTGATTATTTCCTCCCCTAAATTAACTTCTAACAAAAGTAATAGAGGCCTTGAGAACTTGAAGTCCTAACTAGCCCTAAACAACATCTGCAAACTATGGGTTTACAATCCCTTTTCCCACATCAGCAGCCCAAGAGAAAGGTTTTTAGAGAAGATAGTCCTTCACACTCAATTGTAGCATGGATTCAGGTTAAACTGCCCAGGTTAAATGACTGGCCTTTTCTAATCTCCTCAAGTCATGCCCATCCACCATGGAAAGTCTGTGTGGAGCTGCCTTTAGAGATATAACATGGCCGCTGGCCTCTGGGCGTCACCCTCAGAAGAGTTCTTTGTGGGTGTGCATCTACAAGACCAGTCTTATCCATGTTCCTAGAGATCACCCAGTTACCATTTGGCCCCTGAAAACCCTGAATATCTAAAGCAGAGTTTGAACTTTGACATGCTCAAGAAGAAAAGTAATTATTGCCTAATTCACTTTTTCCTTTTTGCATTTCCATAGATGAAATGATTAGCTACCTGCCAAAGCCCAAGGTTAACCCTCTTTTAAAAGCAGAGAAAAAGGCAATGCTAGCTTATACCCTTGCAGTGAGAAAGAAGAATGGCAGGGTAGAGAACACAATTGAATGAGAATTTGAAAAGCCCCTGGCTCCATACAGGGCTAAGCATGTTATCAGAACCTTCAAAGCAGCAGCTGTGAGATGCCAGACCCAAAAACTAATATCACAGGAACCAGAGCCTTATCAAGTTTAGTGTTAAGAGTAATGCAGCAAGTAACAAGCCATGAAGTATGGGGGCATGAAGTGATGATAAAGAAAAAAATGTGAAGGAGAAGAAAAAATACCTTCAACAAGTTTTAAATAAAAATCTCTGGTTTTAAAGGCATTCAGTTTGTGTGTGTGTCCTAAAGATAAAACTGACTTCTTGCTCCTGAAATTGATACATTAATGCTTGGTTGAACAGAAATGTTTATTTTTTTGTCAAGGTTATCTTGTTAATGGAGACTCTCCTGGGCTTACTTCAGTGGTTGAAAGAAAAAAAATGTAAAATTTGGAAAAAGATCACACGAAGTTATTTGTTGCTATACCTGGTGGCATCCTACTAGGAAACCAGCCCCTCACACCCACCACCATCACAACAACAGCAACACTATTGTCAAATTTAGTCTAACATGTCCCCAAAATGAAAATGGTTCAGATTTCATCTTCAAGATCTGCTGCTTCTTTACTAGAATGGAGATGAAAGAGAACAAAGTTCACAAACGCTTGCTCACATTCTGACAATCTCCTCAGGGCATCCCTACTCCACAAAGCCATCCCAGGGGCATATGTGACAGGCTGCTACTGAAGGCATTGACTTCTATTCTAACATGACCCTGTTCTTCTGTCCAAACCTGTGCTTCAAAGAGATTGTTCATTTCAAGACATTTTCACTGGGAAGACTTGGACTTAGCCAAGCTTTCTCACTGAGGAGGATTTCAAAAGTGTGATGTGTTCCCTGGAAATGACTTACACCCTTAAACCTTTGAATTATAAAGATCACCCCAGTCAATCTCTGGCCAAAGGAATGTAACCTACTTTGATTTGTCTCCTAGGTCCAAGTATTCATCTATGCTCTCATTTTTACTGGTCTTCTCTGAACATCTATAATTTTCCACGTTCCTGTTAAAAATAGGAAAGTGATAGAAGGACCCAGGGGGGTGATCAATCCAATGTTTCCATCGCCAATATAAGTGGAATTTGTTATACAATTCTAGAAAGTATTTGAGCTATACATGTCTTGAGATCCACAAAACTTCTGACAAGACAAATTATACTTTAAAATCTCCCAATAGTGGCAGTAAATATTTTACCAGTTCAGTACACAGGTTATAGGATCAAATCCCTATTCTTCCATTTACTAACTGTGTGACCATGAAAAAGTAAGCAACACACTGTTCCCCATTCTTAATGTGAGAAGAGAATCAGTTCTTACCTCACTGGGATTTTGAAAGGATCAAATAAGCCAGCACATGTAAAGTGTTTTGCATAACACCTGTTACTAAGTACTCAAAAATACTTTTTTCTGAATATTTTTTTCATAAGACAGTCTGGTCCTTTGTAGGACAGCTTTTTTTAACAACATTTATTTTTTTCAATAATGTATTAATAATACCCTCAATGTTGAGCATCTCCTAATTTGTGGTGGTTTTTATTTACATTGACCCTGGTTTCATTTGTTCTTTCTATTACTTACCATCTATCACTACCTCCATTTCTCATGTGACAATATTTTCATGTCTCTTGACGTAGATACATGTTCTGGAATTCCTCTAATTCATTAGGGTGGTACTTGGAGGTAAGGACAATGCACTTCCTGCACTTTGATGGTTCTCTTTCCTATTGGCTTCTTTTACACACATACACTTATGTGTATTCACATATCTCCGTATTACTATAGTTGATGCATGATATATGAGTTACTTATCTAAGAGGGAGTCTTCTTATATGTCATGTCCTCATGTGAAACCTCAGACTTAAGAAGGGACAAAAAAGGTACTTTGACCTCTGGTCTTTAAACATCTTCAATGACCCAGAAATGTCATTCATACTATACTTTGGAGTTCACAGGATCTCAAGCAGCCTGGATAAGAAGGATAGGAAGGTCTATTTCTGCCCATATGAATAGGTTTTCAGCAGAGAAATTATGTTTTTATTAAAGGAAGCACTGAATTAGAGTCTCCTTCTAAGGACACTCAATGCACGGCAATGAGTTCCCAACCTGGGACCTGGCTGGGAGACACTTAGCTTTGGATCTCCTTCCTAAACTGCATTTTGCGATATGGTTCATGTGGTACTAAGGCAGAAGAGTAGCTGCCACCCAACCTACATGAGACTCTGCATTTCCTGTGCTACACATTTGGCTGAGTTATCTTTAAGTATAACTTTTGCAGTGATGTTTTTATTCATTAGGCTTTTATTCAAAACTCGGTGTGTTCTCTTGGTCTTTTAAAGGCCTATATAAGCATATCCAATTATTCTTTTTCCACAAAGCTTATATTGTATAGAAAAATCACCTTGCTTCTTTCCCATTGGTTTCACTCTGACCATGGTCAGATTGTATCTTTGCGATCTCTTGAATTTTGTTTTTGACTTCCAAGCAGACAGCAACTATCCAACTTCATGCTTGATCATGATTTTCTTATTCCTATTGTCCCGTTCTTGAGTGAAAGTATTAACATTTGTTCATACCTTATGCCTGTGGAATAATTTGTGACATTATTTGAAATTCAACTAAGGAATCTCCCTGTAGATACCATAACTTCGGCAAGGATAATGTAATATCTACATCTCTGATTCTCAAATGGTGTTCTTCAATCTATTAAAATATAATCTATAGTAAAAGAGTTTTTAGAAAATACTGTGCACTATAATTTTAGTCACATTATCTTATTAAAAACATTTTAAAAGTCCTCCAGTGAGGTAACCTACTTTACTGAACATTTCCCAACCTTACTTGTTTTCTGGAACATTTAATAACTCTATACAAAACACTCTTTGGGGGACATGCTGGTCTGAATGATTTCTTGCAGCTTAGTCTTAGAAATGTCATGGAGACAGACAAAGAGCACAGCTAGTTCAGCTGAATCCAATCTTTTACTTTCCCCTTATGTAGGCAGCTAATATTCTTCAAAGAAGGGAAATTAAATTGGTCTGACATTGACATTATTTGTTTGTTCAGAAATCCAACTTGAGTTGTTATACAATATCTTGGGCTCCACTGAGTGATGGAAAGTAATTTGACGATTGTTCTATTATTTTCTCTGGTATTGAATTTGCATTGACTAATTTCTATTTTCCAAGGTATATCCATGAGTGTGGCATTACCCGGAGAAGCTCCCAAGTGCTTTTTATACAACAGTCCATTCTAAATGTATAACATTCTTCTAAGTTAGATCCTCCTGCTTTTATTGTATAGGTATAGAATCTTACAATTACGGGGAAAGATTCTTTAAATTTCTACAACTAGTAAAGATCAAAGGGAAGATTTAAATCCATGTGTGTCTTGCCTTTCAACCCTACATGTTACACTGTATTGCATCTCAGATTAAATTTGAGTGACTTACTCTATTCCCCTCATGGGGCCTAGGCTTCATTTTGACACCTCTTTAAACAACTCAGTCTTCTACAAATCTACTGGCTGTCTAGATCTCTATTATTTCTCTGTCTTCAAATTTTCCCTGCTCTTTTCTGCTTAAATCTTCCTATATTACCCATCTCTGCCTATTCTAACTACACTTATTTCCTTTG